>NC_143432.1:4816470-5117500 GCF_059467195.1 Physcomitrium patens
AACTTCATCCGATAGCTTTTCATTCAAGAAAATTCTCAGCAGCCGAGATCAATTTAAGATCCACGATAAAGAACTTCTTGCAATCGTCGATTCCTTTCAAGAATGGCGTCATTATCTAGAAGGTGCTTCTAGTCCAGTCACTGTGTATACAGATCACAAGAACCTCGAGTATTTCATGTCAGCACGCGTGTTGAATCGTCGTCAAGCTCGTTGGAGTATGTCTTTATCAAGATTCGACTTCATTATCACTTATCGGCCAGGAAAACAACAAGGTTTGTCCGATGCCCTATCTAGACGTTCTTATTTTGCACCAAAAGAAGGAGATGCAGCTTTTGAGCAACAAAGAACGGTCCTCTTGAAACCGGAGCAATTTCATCTCCGAGCAGTGAAATCAACATTGACTGTTGATTCAACTTTTCTCAAGCAAATTCAGTCCAGTATGTCCTCAGACCCTCTTGTTCATGATATCGAGAATAATTCTTCCAAGTCTCATGATTCTTCTAAGTTCGAGTTCAAGAATAATCTATTATATTTTGAAGGACGCCTATATGTTCCAGAAGGAAAAGCACGTTTGCGTGTTCTTCAAGCACGTCATGACTTTCCAGCAGCAGGGCACTTTGGATATAATAAGACTCTGGAACTCATATCAAGAGATTTTTGGTGGCCACAAATGTGGAAGTCAGTCAAAGAATTTGTACAATCATGTGATATTTGTTCAAGATCAAAAATTCCTCGACATCGACCTTACGGACTTCTTCAGCCATTACCTATACCAGAACAACCATGGTCTTCTGTTTCTATGGATTTCATCACAGATCTTCCAAACTCAAGATCTTATGATTCTATATTTGTGATAGTAGATCGTTTCACCAAGATGGCACATTTTATGCCATGTACAAAATCTATCACAGGTGAAGAAACAGCTAAGCTTTTCATTGATAATATCTATCGCTATCATGGATTACCTAAAGATATCATATCGGATAGGGGAACTCAATTTGTGTCGAGATTCTGGAGGACTCTTTTCAAGATTTTAAAAGTGGACATAAAGCTATCTTCAGCTTTCCATCCTCAAACTGATGGACAAACAGAGCGCGTAAACCAAGTCTTGGAACAGTATTTAAGGTGTACCATCAACTACCAACAAGATGATTGGACAAACCTTCTGCCATTGGCAGAGTTTGCTTATAATAATACGGTACATTCCTCCACGCAACAAACACCTTTCTTTGCCAATTATGGCTATCATCCACGACTTGATACTTTTGATTTTTCAAAAGTTGATAATCCTGCAGCAGAAGATATGGCAAATCGGTTGTCAGAGTTACATGCAATAATGAAGGCGCAGTTGAAGAAAGCTCAAGAACGACAAAAGATAAATGTAGATGTATATCGTAAAGAGCAACCACAACTCAACGTGGGTGATAAGGTATGGCTACTTCGTCGCAATATCAAGACCACTCGACCTTGTGACAAATTGGACTATCGTAGGCTTGGCCCCTTTTCTGTTTCTGAACAGATCAACCCAGTTGCATATCGGTTACATCTACCGGAGTCAATGAAGATCCATCCTGTATTTCACGTGTCTCTTCTTGAACCATATAAGACAGTGGATATACAAGGAAGAAGACAAATGCCACCGCCTCTTATAGAAGTAGATAATAATGAAGAATTTGAGGTGGAAGAGATATTAGACTCAAGGCGGCGCCGAAATAAGCTGGAATATCTTGTTCATTGGTGCGGATATGATATTAGTGAGCGCACATGGGAGCCATCCAGGAATCTAGCAAATGCATCAGCTAAAGTCAAAGTTTTTCATCAACGACATCCATCAAAACCAAGATGAAAACCTCTCTTATAAAAGAGACAAGATTGAGGAAGTTATGAAGGCCTCAACAGTGATCAAATAACAGGGTGGTCTTCTCGCCCTGGAATGGGACACTATCGATGGCTAAGAGGACCCATCAACTATCTTCGAAGAGAACAAAGATCAGAGTATGTAGCAAATATGATTCGCCGCATATTAGATTTTCTCAATATATAATCACCGCTCCTCGTGGAACTCGTTCCTAGAAGGGGGGGTAATGTCACGGACATACATATAATTACCTATATGAATAGATAAAAGTATGTAAAAGTAGATTAATTGTGTAATATCTTCTAGAGAAGCTTCATAGACGCTGCTTTGACTTTATAGGAGTCTATAGTTGACTTTTAGGTTAGAAACTTGGTCAACAAGTTAGCCATGTGCCACGCATGTTGGAAGCTTAAAGAACAAGCTAACTATGTGGTCCATCCATAGAAAACTTGCCTTGCAAGCAAAGGCATGTGGCCTAGAAAGTCAACATATATTGGAGGTCTTATAGAACATCGCCACGTGGCTTCTAGTTAGATAGTATATATAGAGGCAAGAGTGAAGCCCTCTTCACTCTTGTCAACTCCTTTCTTGCTTCTAGTCTAGTTTCAAGGGTCTCTAGTTTTCTTGTATTTTGGCAATAGCCATTCCAGTTTCTTTCTTAATATACATATTTCTATTTTGTCCTATTTCTTTTTGAGAAAAGTCTCACTTACTCTTTAGCTTTCATCGAGTTCTTGTCCCTGACAACGGCACATTGGAAGTAAGTGACTACAAATCTCATTACGTATTTGCTGCACCATAAATCTCAACATGTGTTTATTATACCATGAATCTCATTAGCTTGTATCATTATAACAACATTATCTTTTATTATTATGGATTATCTTTTGTCATCGTTTCAAATCAAGATTTGTACTTTATAAAGAATTTTTGGCAAACTTTGTTCAAGCTACTAAGTACATGATTTATCATATCTTTGACCTTCCATCTTCAAACAAATAAACAAAAAGAGCATGCAAATTGGAGTTTGAAAGATATGCTATATGTATTTGTGATAATTCATCAGAATGATTGCGTTATATATTTGATGCTTTTGGAGTTTCCTTACAATGATAGAATTGAAATAAGTACCAATTATTTACCATTTTTTATTAATATCAATGAGCGTCTCATTATGCCTTCAATTCTTTATTATTTCATTGACACCAACAATCTAATAATAAAGAAGTTTATATAATGGCTTTGAAAGAAGTACAATATTACCTCTTTATTGCATAAAATTAATACAAGCAGTATATGAATAACTATTGACAATATAAGATCTTCTTGGAGAATGACTAGGTGTTATTCTTTAAGGCCACTATTGGCAATGATTTTTGATATTGTATTCTATCTCAAGCTTCTGTGACATATTCAGATCCATTTGATTTTTTATACTTTACAGCTCAAGAAGTTTTATACTAAATCAAGGTGCTTCTTGAGTCGACACTAATTACTACTACTACCACTACTAGTTGTATTTGATGACCAAGAAGAATATAAAATAGATAACATTTTAGAGCATTGCTACTTTTGCCATGGCAATGAACATTTGCAACTTTAACACAAAAGTCCTCTTGAAAGCTTATTCCATTCACAATATAATATGAAAACTTGTCTAGAATCTCATTTATTATCAAGAAATATATTAAAAATACCATTGAGAGCAAAACAAGGATGTTTTGCATTAATAGAAGAAAATTAACTTTAACGGGGAATGCATAAGATATTTGTATTGTTGATGCATAGAAATAGGTACTTTAAACCATTTTTGAGAAGTTTCTAGAAATTTCTAGAATTGGCCTAGGTTGATGGTCCATGTGAGATCGACCATGAAATATTTTAGAAAAGATTAAAGGTAGTTACTTTGGTGAGGCTTACCTCTAGAATGTTCTAGAAGAGATAGTTATCTTGGTAGAGCCTATTATTAAAAATATTCTAGAAAGTTCTAAAATAATTAGACAATATATAAATATAATTGGCCAAGGCCATTTGAACATTTGGTTAGATATGACTTTGGTCTCTTTTTCTTAATTGAATTTGATTTGTATTTTTTTTTTTTTTTTTTTTTTTGTTCTACCTTTCAATGTTCCATTCTGTTTAGTTCTACTCAATTTTGTTTTAATCTACTTTATTCTATATTGTGATAGAATTTATATTATTTTATATTAGAAAGATTTTAGATCATAGAGAGAGTTTAGTCTCATTTCAATATTTACATTCTTTTTTTCAAAAATATTTTGATAATCTTAGTATTGAATTAAAATACCAATTGTAGTCTTTCCACCATCAAAAATAGAAGTGTACATATAATAAAAGGTAATTCTTTTTATAGCATGTATAAAAGCCCTTGCTTTTATCAATAAGGATTTGGTTGTATTAGACTTATAGATTTCTACTAAACTAAAAGAATCTTGAATTAAACTACAAAAAAAATCAAGATTATAAGAAATCTATTTTATTTAAAGGTTATACTTCTTTGGCCACAATAAACCTAAAATGGTTGGATTAGAAAGAGATCTAATTACATTAAATATTACTAAGCTATTATGACCATCTGTTGTTATACCTAAAAGAATAATTTCATAGGTATCATCTCTAAAAGATAACAAACGACAATTTCTTATTTTTATATGTACAAATTTGATTTTCTTAATTAAGGATATATTTTTTTTGACAAATTCTTCATCTATAAAATAGATTAAGATTCATGAATCTAACGAGATAAAGATTTTTTGGTTTTTTAGTAAAAAATAAATTTCTATTATAAAACAAAGAGAAGAGATTTAAAGAGTGAATAGAATCTTTATTAGGTATCATATAAGATTTTAACTGCATTGTTCCTAATATAACTAAAAAAATTGATTTTTTTTACATTATCTTCTTTGGCAACCATACTTTTTATTTTGTAGTTATATTGCTTCTTAAGAAAATGTTAAGCAATATACCTAAGTTCACTATAATATAAGTACAAATCTTTTTGATGTTGTTGAATCTTTTCTTACAATAAATCTTTGACATTATTTTTTTCTATTAAAGATATAAATCAAAAGAAAGCACTTCTAGAGATAAGTGTATCCATGAATCCAACTTAGATAAATCTATTAGGGTATTGAAAAAGATGCAATATTAGATAGAACTTTATTTATTGTAAGAAATTCTTAAAACTTTGATTTTGTTAGATCAAACTTCTCCAACATACTTATCTTTACCTCCTTTATATATATAGTAGCAAGACGCTTTGAATTTAATTACAAAGTTGATATCTCAATTCCACAACTTCTTCACATAGATTTTGAACTTCATTACTAATATCTTTTGTAGAAGTTGGAATACTACTTCTATGGTTGATGTTAGAGATATGTGAAATTTTGACCTTCAGAGTATTGATAAGCTTATAAAGATCTATAATAGTTACAAATATATTCTTATTTGTTAAGAGTAACATTAATATTTTTTCTTTCCATAAAAAACTCAAATAAATTTATAAGTAAAATTAAAAGAACATCATCTATAATTTCTAATATCAAATAAAAAATTTTATTAAAAAAAAATATACCACTTTCTTTTAGAAAATCAATCAATTTTAATAAATTAAAATATTAGTTAAAAAATAGATAGTTTGTAATCTTTAAAATATAATAATAGAAGTATGATAGTCAATTCACTTTTAAAATAAGATAAGAACCATAAGCTAGTATTCTTATCAAATTATCAATAACATGAATTTTAAAAAACTAAAAGATTAATACACTTTCAAAAAAGACAATAATTATTCAAAAATGATATAATATTAAACTATAATAGCTATTGCCAAAGATATAAAGATTATTGTAGAATAGATATTAGTTCGTTTTTGTAAGATATTGATAAAATAGATTAATAGTCCATAGAATAGTCAGTTTAAGAGGACGGATGGTTGATTTAGTTATTAAAAGTGATTAATTACAAGATTACGGTTAGGATCTGGAAATTAGTAGCAATTATATAGGAGTTGTAGAAGTCTGTTGGGGGGCTAGACTATGATAGTCATGAACCAGGGTTAAGCTTGGTGCTTCTTTTTTATTTTTTTTATTTTCTTTGTTGTTGAAGAGTAATGGATAGTTTCTGAATACTGAGAAGTGATTCTATGGAATAAATCAGAGATTGATTTATGAATTATTGATTATGTAATTGGAGTACTAAGTGATTAAATTATATGAGAAGTTATTGGAAGATTGATTATGGATGGAAGATTATGATTGTTGTTTATTGAGAGTTGTGTGCATGTATTTCGAAAGAGGAAGTTTGTGATTACAAGAATTCTGTGAATTCAGATTGGTTGGAGTGAAGTCTATTATTCTTGGTGTTAGATGGAATTTATTGAGTTCTGAGCGATCTTTTGAGAATGCAAGGTTGCACATTGTGGTTATCAGTTGATGAAGGAGTATTGTTACTGGAAAAAAGCATTGTAGTATTTCTTTATATTTTAGTGGTTCAGAATATAGTTAATTGTGTGATCCTAACAAGTGAAACTCATGTGCTTAGTCTTTCTCTGTCTTCGAATTCTCCTATATAGGTTTATTCTGGAAGGAATTGTAGAATAAGTAAAACAACAATCACAATTAAAAAGTATTAAAACAAGACTAAGAATTACAAAGGCATTGAGAAGAATGATGAAGTCTCTACTCTTACCTACATATAGACTATCTAACTAAAAGCTACATGACAATGTTTTATAAGACCTCTAATACATGTCTAATTTACAAGACATATGTCTTAACTTACAAGGCAAGTTTTTTATATGTGTGCCATATTATTGCCTTGTACCACAAGCAACCAACATGTGTAATACATGGCTAACTTATTGGCCAAATATTTAACCTACTAATTAACTACAAATAAGTATAAAATCAAATACATGTCTGTAAAGCTTTTGAAAAGCTGTGCCAGCAGATAATATTGAATCTGGTTATATTTATTTTCTATCTAGCACTTCTTATTTAAATAAATATGTATGTTCATCAAATTTATTGGGACAAGGTAGAGAGTTTATCTTAAAGTGGTGTTGGCAATATCAATGCTATTTCAAATTGACTATAGATCTATAGAAATATCAATATTGCTAGCACAAAAAATCAAAATGCATACTATGTTGCAATCTCCAACAATTAATAGATCACGAAGTATTAGTACTAGTCAAAGCGGTTATATCATATACAATAGCGAAAGAGCTCTGCTCAAATTTTGATTTCAAAGTAGTATAGCTACTTGTAATCCCTCTTTTAATTAAAAAACTTCTATGTTGTAATAAGATTTTTATATACTTATGATTATTGAATATTTAAAGAATATACTTTTTAATTTGATATTATTTAGATTTTTATATATAGGTGAGGTTTAATTTCTATTCTTTGAAACTAAACAAAGTGATACATAGAAATTATCTTTGAATAAAAAGATTAAGTCAATTAAGTAATTATTTAAATTCTATGTGTTGATTTATTTACAATGGAAAGAATGGCTTAGGTTTCTTTTATCTAAGATTGTAAACATGTTTTAAAATACAAATCTTTCTACAAGGACTCACAAGCTTATTCATAGCTAGTATTTCTAAGCAAGATTTGATTCAAAGATTTGTAATAAAAACTAAGGAGACAATAATAATGACAATTATTCGGAAGAAAAGATGATGATTGGAAAGAAAGAAAGAAGGTAGAAATTGGAATTGAGAAAGGAGATAGAAGCTAAAAATAAAGCAAGAAGATCAAAATTAGGGTTGAAAACGAAGATAGAGGCTGAGAACAGAGAAAATGGAGATATAACATAGAAGTGTACAATGATGGTTTAGATAGATGGATCAATTTAATAAAATTCTTAGTCATTTTAAATTTTATATCTTATATAAAAATATATATATTATATAAAAATTTATTAAAAAGAAAATTACAAAAATTAAGAGAAATTAAATACTATTATAAAAAAATATTAGATATATTAAAATTTTGATAATTATCTAATGATTTTTTTTGATACCATTAATTATTTACTTGTAGTAAAAAAATACTATTATAACTAATTTTTATATTAGTTTAATAAATAAAATTAATTAAGAGTAAATGTGGACAAAAAATATTTCAAAGAAATTTCTTAAATATCAATTAGATATTTAGATTTCTATAGACATGCCAATTAGCTATAAAAATTAGTTCTACAAGTTTTTGACTTTTAAACAACCGCATTGATACAACTTGATATGTAGAACAAAAGGCTCAAGGTTTTTTAGAAGTTTTATAGCATCTTTTTAATAGTTAGTATAAATAGAGATAAGAGTGGATCCATCTTCAATTATATTAATGTATTTTTTGTAGTCTAATCTTAGTTTAAGAATTTTCATTCATTGAATATTTGGCATTAATCTTTTTAATTAGTATTTATCTTATATTTTTTTATTTCTTCTTTCTTTCATTATTCTTTAATAATACATGAATGTATATTTCTTTGATTTTTTTCTCAATTTTTATTCTTAATAAGTAAAAAATAAATGGAAAGAGCAAACTTTAAAAAGCAATGTAGATCAATAATATAGATCATCTATCTATTTAAAATACTTTACTTTTAATGTGCATTACTAGAATGTACAAGTATCATGGAAAACTTAAGAAAAAAATAAAAATAAAATAACATGGATGTATAATAGTGCACCAAATTAATCAAAAACAAATATAACAAGAAGCAAAATGATTGCATAATTGTACACTTAGATAATTAATACATTTACAAAATGATTAGAAAGAAATAAAATTTATTTAAATTTACAATGCATATGTTTATATGAAAGAAGACAAAGAACAAAGAATAAAGAGCTAAGAATTAAAAGTTTTTTTTAATTTTAGTATTAAAAAATAATAAATCTATTTTTTTTGTTTTTATAAATAAAGTTGTATTAATCTCAGTAATTTTTCATGTACAAGCTCTTGTTAATTTCATAGGTTTAAGAATATATATTTAACTTTTTAAAAATTATGAAAAAATATAATATACACAATCCTAAAAAATTCCTTTTAAAAAGCATATAGATGTCATAAAAAGTATAATAAAATGATATTTTTACAATATTTTCATTTATTAATTCAAAGACAACTTTATGGTAATTTTTGCAATAAATTTTTAATATTAATCATATATTTTTTTAAAACATCAATTTGTATTAAAACTGGTTATAAATTTTAGAAGTCTGAATGCCTCTCATCTTCTCTTCATTATGTTTCTATTTTCTTTTATATATCCTTCTATCAATTTTATAAGTTTCTTTTAGTGCTTAGTCATATCCATTTGTCATCCTTAATTAAATTATATTTATTGTTCTAGTTTTCAAATAAATATACTAATTCTTTGTACATAAAGAAGTTTTTATATTCTTGTACTGAATAAATATCATTTAATTATACTTTTTTTCATTTATCTATTGGAATTTGAAATAATAATCTATAAAAACTTAATTGAAAGCCAATATTTCATATCAAAAATTTATATTTTGTATCTCTTTATTATTACATATATATATATATATATATATATATATATATATATTATGTATTTATTCAAAAAATTATTTTTTTTCAAAAATTATATATATATATATATATATGAAATATAAATAGAAAATTTTTAATATTTTTATTTTGTAATTTTATAAGAATTATCCTATATGAAATATTTAAGAATTTATAACTAATTTATTTATCATTATTTAAATGAAAGAATAAAAAAATGGATTTAAAAGTTTAAGATAAATTAATCTTCGTTTGGAATAATGTCAATATCAAATCTTTTAACTATTGATGTTTTATTGATAGTTATTATACTAAATTCTATAATAATAATAATAATAATAATAATCATGAAATGTGGTAGTTTGTTAATTTTGTAGCTTCCACTATTAAAAAAGGTTGTTATTAAATTTATTTAATATTATAATTTTAAAATTTGGTAGTTTTATTAGACTTTGTTTCTTATAAATACATGGTTAAAACAAAGAAGTCAATCAAAATTCACATAATTTTCTTTCTTGCTGAATAGTACAATTGTTTACAATTATATACATGTGAATATGCATACATGTTTATATTCTATTATCACAATAGATTTTTTTGGTGAAGCAGGCCGGAATTAGGTATTCTCCGGCTGTCTTGGAGTCAGACTGAATATGACCCTGTGACCGCGGGAACCTAGTAGTTGCAATTATGACATTTTCTTTCTAAAATTTTTATTTCATTTTTATTTTTTAGATTTTTTATTTTATACCACTTGGTTAGTTGTATGTGCCATTGGCCAACCTCATCAATGGTTTAGATCCATTAATTTAATAACTAATTTTGATTAATACTACATGCTAATGACAACAAGCCAAAGATTTTTTGAAGCAGGCCGGAGAATACCTAATTCCGCGATTATTCGTTTAAGCAAGGTTCAGGATAAAGTGAAGAGCAGTGTGAACGGGTTTACGACACGATTGATCCACAACCAGACCGGTTCGATAACAACGCTCTCATCTATGAGAACCACGTTCCCATCTTCAAAAAAATTGAAATCCAGGCCAGTTCAAATTCAAAACCACCATCTATATATATAGATACAATACAAAATACAAAATACGAGACGGAGTGCGCAAATACACATATTCTACATAGAAATCCACAATCATCGGAGATATTGGCCCCAGGGGAGAAGAAGCCAGAGGCGGTATAGCCAGCCCCAGTTCAAGGTTCTGCTGGATGAGCACTGGCCTCGTTTGTTCCGCCCACGCCATGAATCGGATCACGAGCAGAGGCAGCACTCCATGATTTCCCGCCGCGCACGTGAGCCATCATCCGATTCAAACTCCTGGCCACGTTTTCGTGGGGGGACTGATTACTTGGTGCATTTCGGTGCAGCAGCAACGATCAAGTGGGAGGTGGAAGACATTGAATGCGGTGGGAAGCTGGGAGAGGAGAGGTCCCTGAGTTTCTGGTGCGTAAAGTTGTATTTTCATGCGTTTGATTGTTGGTTGCGGAGTTTCGTGGTTGGGTTGTGTTGGGTTGGATCGGTACCAGTCCAGCTCTGGATCCTAGTCGAGCATTGTGGATCCTACGTGTTGTGTTTAAGATTTTTTTTTTTTTGTTTTTGAATTTTCGAATTTTTTATTTTTGATTTTGATTTTTTCAAGTGTTAGTTTTGGTTCGTGGTGTTTGTTTTGGAGTGGAAGGGATGATGTGAAGGAAGTTGGGTCGTGTCGTTGTGGAATTACACTAGGGTTAGGGTTGTGGGTTTCACGTTTAAGTTGAAGGTGTGGGTTTTTTTCTTTTTTATTTATTTTTTTTCTTTTTTATATCTGCATGACACGGGCGGGATTTGGCAAAGTGCAGAAACAATGGGAAGCTTTATTGAAGTGCTCCGGGAGCAGATGACGTTCTTGTTGGAACAGGGCCTTTACGATTCGGCCGAAATGCTGGTGTGTATCTCAATTTGCTTATGTGCTGTTTGATTTTAGAAGAGTTGCTTTGCTGCCTCAATTGATGGTCGCAGTTGGCACTGAGACTCCTTTTGTGCACTCTGAATGGCAGGGTACATTTTTGATGAGCTTAGTCTCTGCCAACGGCGAGCTTTCACCTATTTCTCGCGCTGAGAGTATGGTAACGAGCTTACCTTCTTGCAGCTGATTCACGATGGAATTCCAATTTCTGATTATGTGTTGTACATTTGTGAAACTCTGACAATAGGTGATGTGGTTGCTGTTAGTAATAATCGTTGATTCCCTTGTGAGAGATATCAGCCAGCACCACACCTCGCCCTCCCTTACCACTACGTCATCCCTTTTAACCTAAAAAATCATATTTAGCTCTCATGAACAAGTCTGTTTGGTAAATCTTTTGCAGATTCTGTATGGAGATGCCTTGTATGGGCGGAAAGAGTTCCGCCGAGCTTTGGTAAGTACCACTGCCATGATTTCGAATGTGGACCATGTGACATTTTAGTTCTGTGACTGATTTAGTTATTGCTAAGTCACGAAATTGTTTACGGGAGTGATAGTACGTGCCAAATGGCTCATTTTTAATCTATGTGTTAAGCAGTTGCGTGCTTTTGCTGCCAGAATGTGTACAGGCAGGCACTTCAATTGTGTCGTGCCACTTCAAAGCAACCTATGAGCAGTGCTCGTACTCCTGTGCAGTCAAGACCGTCCTCTGCAGCAAGCGCCGTTCATGACTCTAAAATTAATGAGAACGAGGTTGGCTTCTTTTCATGGACCTTGCAGCTTTCCTCATTTATGTCCTCATTAGGTGAATCACTTTGGGAGTAGGTTTGAGCTTCTTCGAAGCCGCTTCGCATACAAAATCAAAAGATTTGAGGTTCAATGCTTTCCTATTCCTAATGTAGTATTTCTTGAAATTTAACGACTGAATGAACCCTTCGAGCAAAATTTTCCTTATAATACACAAAGATTTCAGTATTTGGGTTTTATTTTTGGTTAGCAGGTGAAATTCAAGATTGGGCTTTGTCACCTTGCTGTTAATGACACCCGAGCTGCACTTTCAGAGGTCAGACAATCCGCTTCGTCTCTTTGGTATTATGGTATGTTCGACATGTCTTCTGTCTACTCGTTGAGGGAAGTACTCTTTTTAATCAAAGTGCATTGATGTGAAACTTTACAATGCAGATGGAGGGGATTCCATCAAAGGCAAGGAGTCTTCGCATGAATCTTACATTAGCCAAGTTATATCGGATCACAGGCTATGATCGTGTAGCTACTGCATCTTATCGAGAATGTTTAAGGTAGCAGTTGGTGCTCTACTTGAAGCAACTGCTTAGACTTCAACATGATTTTTGCGTAACTACGCAGAACTTTCTGTTTCTATAGTTGTCTATGAACTTTGAAGCATAAGAGATGTTCTAGAGTGCGTGAATGGTTTTTCGTGGACATTTAGCAAGTTAACAAACAAAAGATCACTCAATTGGTCTCTCATATGCCTAATGATATCGCTGATCAAATTGCAGGCAATGTCCATATGTTTTGGAGGCTATTGTTGCTTTGGCAGAACTTGGAGTTCCATCCAAAGATATACACGCGCTGTTTCCTCAGGTGAGGTTACTCGAATACCGTCTTTCATTGGCAAATTTTACCCTTCAGTGCTCGGAAGAAAACTTATGGAACTCCGAACAGTATTCAGTTATTTTCTGAATTCCGTTTCCTCCTACGCAGGGTCAAAGCAAGATTAGTCGGTCAACAACTGACTGTCTCGATCCCGTACGGTGGTTACAGGTATGCTATTTTTATAATTCTTGGAATGGTGCTGGCCTAGCATGTTTTTAGCCCAAGAGGGTTCGATTCTCTATTTTAATTATGTAGGTTGAAGTTGTTACTTGTAGTGTTTTACTTTTAAGTGTTATGTAGAACATATCTAACCTCTTCAAGACAATGTCTTCCTCTGTCTTTCTTCTCTTGCAAACCTTGTTCTCATTCAACACGTTACCTCAAACTCCTTTTGTGCTTTGAGGTCTGTACGTATGTAAATTTTCGCCTTGGACAGTTTTTCTGATTGATTAGCCCAAAACTTACTGGTTTACAGAGGTTTGCTGATGGCCATTCTAGCATTGCGACACACGACTATAAGGGTACGCTACTTTCCTCAGTGCCTCTCGGCTGATTTTTAATCTGTCTTATTCGTCAGATTTTGAATTGAGTTTCATGGCTTTTTCCTTAGCCTTAACGCATTGTGTATGTGCCATAAATTGAGACTTGACAGCATTGTACGATATTTGGCCCATGTCTGCACACAAGTGCATGAAGTTTTTTCTATTTTGGGTTGGTTTCCTTGGATATCCACGATTATTGTCAGATGAGTCGTCTCAATACAGGCGGTTTGGAGCACTTCAATAATCTTGCACAACGCTTCCCCAATAATACACATCTTTTACTAGAAAACGCCAAGGTGGGTATTTGTGCAATTCTGACACCCGATGACCCAGCGTTTATACTATATCCATCTCGTGCATATATTACATTGCTTTCCTGTTTTTATGATTTCAATATTGGGCAAGGACCCTGCTATTGGTATTTCCATGTATCTAAACATCTCTTTCGGTGCAGGCAGAAATGGCAATAATGAAGAACGATGAAGCTGCCCACAGTTTTGAGAAGGTATTTGTTTCACTCCTACAAATTATTCGTTCTTATGCAGCAATGAGGGACGAATTTGGCGTATATTTATTTGTTTCACAATATTCAAATTACTCCTGATACCTTCGATTGGCAAACTAAAGTTCAAACGTATTCAACTGCTCACTTTCACTTCTGAGATTGCGATGTCCGATTGTAGGGAATGATTTGTTAGACTAAAAATGAACGATATCTGTTCTCTTGGCAGTCTCGGCAAATTGATCAATTCAATATATCAAGTATGGATGAGTACGCAATGCTTCTACGTAATCGTGGAGATCATATGGAATTGAACCGACTGGTCCACGAGCTTATCAATATTGATTCAACAAGACCTGAGGTTTGGGTTGCTGCCGCTGTTTACTGGGAGATGCGAGATGATAAAATTAGAGCTCTCACCTACGCAGACAAAGTATGGTTTTCTCTCTCTCTCTCTCTCTCTCTCTCTCTCTCTCTCTCTCTCTCTCTCTCTCTCTCTCTCTCTCTCTCTCTCGCAAATGTGACTATGTTTCATAAAGAAATGACATTGGGGCTTGTTAAGTTCTCATTGTATGCAGTTTTAAGTGCACTGCGTTTGAACCAAGGTGGGAATTCTTGCTCAGTTCAATTCTGCAGCTAGCTTTAGAATTGCAATCAAGTATGATGGAGACGCTTTTTGTAACTCTTTGCATAAGTAGATACCCATACAGTATCAACTAGAGTTGCAGCGGTTGACTATCCTGCTTCAAGGTGTTGTGTAGGTCCTTGTGTCGTCTAGCAAGCAATTGATAAACCGTTACCTAACCTATCTCATGCTTACTGATTTGCTTCCCAGAGCCTGCGGGTAGACGATAGACACACAAGCGCCTACGTCGTCAAGGTAACCTGTGTCCTGATCTCCTGAGACTGCATGTCGTTCCTATGGGATTAGTGAACCTATTGTCACCGGTTTGAGGTTACTAGTTGCCTGATAGCTTTGACAGCTCTGATGTTGTGAAATCACTCAAAGCTCGTCTTGTACCTTTATGGATGTGCGTCAATTGGTGTAGATTTTATTTCTCACTGTCAAATGTAGATGATGGTGTTCTTTTTTATATTGTTATCATATATCTCAAATTATTCTTGTTGGGCCTGCTCTAAAAACGCAATGCCTTGAATTTCGTTTTAATTTACTTCTTGCAGGGAAATATTTCTCTGACTTTAAATCGACCTGAAGCAGCTGTAATGGCTTTCAGAAAAGCTCAATTACTTAAGGCAGATCTTCGGTCTTATCAAGGTAGCCTTCTGCTATGTCCAGCTGGCTCCTTTCTTTTTATAAAGAGATTTCACAATCCTGGCGCTGCAGAATTCCTCGTGCACGATTCCCTTCTGTTATTGTTGCTTTCAGTTTCAGACATATTCGCAATTTGGGATAGTAACAATCAATAGTGTTGACATGTATTCATGTGATTTTCAGGACTGGTAAGAGCTTATTTAGCAATCCCAAAGCATAAGGAAGCTCTCTGTGCTGCACGCGAAGCCATGAAAGCAATGCCTCAGTCTGCGAAGGCTCTAACGCTGGTTGGGGATGTTTACGCTGCTCATCAAGACGGCCGTGACAAGGTAACCATTGAATTAAATTGCTGCAAAGAATATCAAGCTGATAAATCAGATCAAGGCTTTCTGCAGCGGCAGGGTTCTGAAATCTTCTGATTTGCAGTGGATGATAGGCATCGTTTTAAAATTGATGTATTCTTTTGCTACGAATTTCAGGCAAGAAGATTTTACGAATCAGCACTGAGATTAGAGCCAACATACCTTGGGTCTGTCTTTGCTCTGGCAGACCTGTATGGTATGGAGGGTCGTACCGAGGAAGCCATATTGCTTCTTCAGCGATATCTGAAAACTTGGGCAGATGATGCACTGCACACTAAGCTTGCGCAAATCTTTGCTGCAAGTGATAAGCTTGGCGATTCTTTGTTTCATTACCAAACTGCCCTGAGGTAAATATCCTGTTTTTTCTCACCGTCTTTTTTAACCATTTAGCTGCCTTCAAGATACTGATTCTGATATTCTACTGTCCATTGTTTTCTGCAGCATCAATCCTGCAAACGATGCAGCCAAGAAAGGCCTTGAGCGACTGGAGAAGCAAATGAAGGGTGTCGATCCAGACGCATTGGAGGAAGATGAAGAAAATGAAGGGGAAGACCCAGACGCAGATGCAGAGGAAGGTGAATTTTTGTAGCAGATACAAAAGGATTAGATTACAGAGTCCCTCAACATTTTTGCATGCGGTGGGATGTACAATATGTGCTTCTTGGTTCACCAAGAACAGACCATACACATTCTTTATAACTTGTACAGAGGTATCAAAGTTTTCCTTACGGATGTCCTTTATATCGAAGCCTTCAGGTGCCCACATTGTACTGTCTTTCAGATTTTTAAGCACACCTCCCATGTGGTAGGTAATCGGGGATACCGCCACTCAAGCTGGACACTCTCGTTTCTCTGGAAAGTTTCGGCGCATTACTCTGTTTACTTTGTAGTGGAAAAGGTGCTTGGCTTCGTAATGTTTTTTGTTCTTTTCCTGTTGTCGGTCTTTTTGCCTATCCTTCAGCTTCAGATCTGTCCTTTTGTTTCCATTACCACAACAAGACTTTTCAAAGATGAAGGCCCTGGTCTTTCAAAAACCCTTCTCTGGACTTGGAGCGATAGATGCCCTGAAGCAAGAATCCAAATATGGCATGTATGCAATATGTAAAGAGCCAATGTCTGCAGATAATCATGTTTGTGCTTGAAATGATATGGGAATTCCTATTCGCAAGAAACCATGAAATTCTATCACCACTCCGTTTTTTGCCAAAGCAAGTTATGTGATTTAGTGCATTAGTGATCTTTGAAAATTTCTCTGTTTCAGATCTTCGATTTGGTATGCAGCTTGCACTCCAAGTTGCTTTGAATGAAAATTAATCAAATTCCATATTTTTCTGCATCGATGAAGTTTTCACTTGGTAATGAATAGTCCATTACTTTAAACATCGAATTAAAATAGAGATGAGTATGCTATCCACAGAATGAAACTCACCTAAGATAACTTTTAGCTTAAATTATGTGGCTTGATACTAATGTCGAGACGTCATTTAACATTCCATTTTCATGTAAGACATAGTTGGTGGATTCATAGATAAAGTTGGAGTAAGTGGCAGTTGACATTAACTTTTGAGTAGTGCATGCATCATCTGCCCAAGTTTTTTTCGCACGTGAAATCCTTTGCAATCTCTGAATTATCTTGATAGATTGAGTTATAGGCTTTTGATTTTCTGGTGGTGCAAATTTTGTTCTCAATGACTTTAAATTTTGAACCATATTTAGTAATGTAATTCAATATCTTCTTCAAGTTGTTTTCTGGACAAATTGATCATTTTTTTACTTTTTTATAAATTAATTTTATTGCTTTCGCAAACATGGATATTAAAAAAATAACATTTATTATGGTTTTATGGTGTTGCACACGTTAAGATAAAATTAGCAATCTTCGTGGGTTGTTAGCAATGAGGAGCAAATATGAAACACCACTCATAAGTAACACTTACCCAAAAGAGTCATTTAATGAATATGTTTTTATCAGATGTTACATTTCACGAAATTGCTCCTTTTATCAAATTTTAGACATTTGATATAAAAAGTAAAGAGTAATGTAAAATATAAATCATGGATACAAAAAAGGTCAACATCTACTAACACAAAGTGGAATCATTTTCGAGTCTATCTGTTTGTTGGAAGTGTATATTGAAAAAAATGAAACATTCATCAGTAACTAATATAGACACAACAGGGTCCACACACACACACAAAAAAAAAAAAAAAAAAAAAAAAAAAAACATTGATTTTCTCTGCAAAATATTGCACGCATCTAAAACTTGCAAAATCAACAAACACATTCGAAATGAATGCATTGGAACATGCACAAAAAAATTCATAATAGTGTAATTGGAACACACACCATTATATTAAAAATAGTGTAATTGAGAAATTCTAGGAGGGGAGAGGGAAAATGAATTTAAACTTAAGATTAAAAATAGAAGAGAATACAACTTTATACAACACACAACAAGAACTTGAAACTATACAAGAACGTGACCTACAAATAAATATATGCATGTGGGTTCCAATCCCAAGGAAATGCAAAGTCTTCTAGAATCCTCCACAAACCCTAAACCCAATGCATTATCACCCAACTCTTAGCTATCCCATCACCACCCCCCCACACTACACCCCTCTTAAGAGTGAAATAAACTCTGGGCCCCAATTCAATTCTACGAATGAACGAATGAATAAACGAGTGAATGGATGAATGAAGAAAGAAAATAAATTAAGACCATGTCAATCTTCCATCCTTCCCCGAACGGATGACACACGCCCTTGCTTCATTCATCCACCAACGAATGTGGCCCCAGTCGGGCGTGATTCAATCTAGAATCTGACGAGACATCATTCATCCTATTAACTCGGCAAGTCCGCAGTTCGCGTGAGCAGACTCGAGTGGACTGAGTCCGTCCGATGAGGTCCCGATCCAAGGAGCGATCGGCTGGTATCGCGGAAGGCCGTCAGATGGACGGGGGCCGGGCAGGGGCCGTCTCTCTCGTGGGAGGACAGTGGAGGGAGGGAGGGAGGGAGGGAGGGAGAGAGAAAGGGAGACTTGGTTTTGAGAGGTGTGCCTGAGAATGGCTATGGCCGGACTGATCAAGCTTGTTCATGCCATAGCCACAACGGGGGAGGAGGAGGATGCCCTAGAGAGATAGTGGACCTGGCGGAGGACGAGGAGGAGGAGGAGGAGAAGGAGAGTGAGGAGGAGGCTTCTTATCGCCTTTCACGGGATGAGCATACGGTCTCGGCTACCTGCGTCAGGTTTTGTAACGTCAAGTAGTCGTGATCGCGGTCGTATTCGACTCGTTGGAGTGTCGTGATTTGTTTGTGAAGGTTGAGAGGTGGCAATGTGAATTGGAGGGTTAGTGAGGCGAAGTTAGCTGGAGCGGAACGAGACGGAGATTTTTTTTCAAATTTAGGTGGCGGGGTTCATGTGGAGGAAATGGCGGTGATGGCGTAGATCCGTGAGGAGGAAGAACTGCTGAAGGGTGAAGGGAGGAGGTGGCGGGGGGCAATGTGGTTGGAGTAGAGAGAAGCAAAGAGGAAGGTGAGTGAGGGTAGGGTTCGGAATAGGGCGTGTGGTGTTGGAGTGGAAGGTATGATCGCAGGAGGGGGCGCTATTGTGGCGCCCGCTCCCGGGTTGCCAATGAGCCAGCCTTTGCCTCCGCTTGAGTGGAAATTCTCGCAAGTGTTCGGAGAACGTGCTGCGGGGGAAGAAGTTCAAGAAGGTGCGGTCACATTTTATGTTTTTTGTTTCACTGATCGGAGCTCTTGATCATCCATCGCTGTTGTTGTGACTCGTGGACTGTTGCTTATTGCATTCCACTTAAGCCAGGTCTAGTCGTAGACCTTAGAAACTTCATGAGAGGAGGTGATGATGCAATGCTGGTGCACTCATTTTTTCCTGCACAGGTTCGGCACATGTCTAGACTAATGGCGTTTATTGACTCAATTGTCATATGAGGAAACGAGTGTTTGTTTCATTCGAAGCTCTGGATCCTCGTTCACGTTTCAGGATATCACTAGGGGATTTCTGTCTCAATCTTAGATCAGGTTGAAAACTTGGTTTGAATCTATTAGAACTTTTCTTTCAGCTCTGACGATGGTCTTTATCTTGAGAGCCCTAGTATTTGGTTACGCAACACCTGTTTAGACCCTGTGTGCCAATGCTTTTGAATGAGAAATTTATTTCGGGAAGAATGGTGGTCTTCACATCAAAGCTCGAAAGTTAGAAATTCGTAGGCATATCAAGCAGCTTGCACAGTGCTTCCGTGCTGGGCTCATGCCATATAGCTCCATCTCAAATAGGGCATCTATGCTCCCCTTGAGTTTCTTTCGCTGTTGCGGTTCGGTGTTGCGATAAATTCTAGGAACGAGTTGGCATACTTTAACTGGAGGCTCCTCGCCTTAATTATCTTGAACGGATTGTTTCACGATACATGTGTGTAGTACTGTTTCATGCTACATGTATGCTCTTGCCTGTAGCCATCTATACACTTTCGTTCATTGTCTCAGTGGTGAAGCATATCTTTGCAGAATTCTGTCCTTGTAAGAAATTTGTTAGTCTGTTGCTTTGGATAGTGATCTTAGACATAAGATTTTTTGATAGAATACAAAAATTTAACTTTCAGGGCGATCTTATAATTTCTTTGGAGATTAAATTTGAAAGCGTACCCAGGGTCAAGTGTTTCATCAATACTGTGCAAGTCTGGTGGCAAGCTTCTCAAGCCCTTGGATTAGGGGACCAACGTACATGCAGAGTCTGATCTGATCTGTTGAAGTCTTCGTCTTATTATAAAGTATATTGAATGTGGCAGTTGACATCATTTCCGCTATTGAATTCGACAAAACTGGGGAGCATTTAGCAACAGGTGATCGAGGCGGTCGTGTCGTTTTGTTCGAAAGAACTGATGGCAGAGATGTAAGACTCATTTCTAAAAGTGCTACTTTCATTAATATTGTGTGGTATATCAGTCCATCCCCGTCGTAGAACCGGTTGTTGAACTTTTCGTGGTTTCTATAGTCATCTGGATCACTGGAAACTTTTTCATCTTGTTTGTGTGCTGGACTGAGCAGCAACGAACTCGAAGAGAATTGGAGAGGGCGGATCATCCTGCACCCAGGCATCCCGAATATCGTTATGCGACGGAGTTTCAAAGCCATGAACCTGAGGTACGTTCTTGCACTTCTCTTGAGCGTTAGATTTCCATGTTTCACTTTATTTTTGGTTTCTACGTGTCACCTCAATCATAAGTTTCTATGTGCCAGGTGGAGCATTTTTTTCTGATTTGTTGTAGCATTGACAAGTTTGATGTCTTGAACTGTTTTGTTTGGTACTTTTTGTGCAGTTTGATTACTTGAAAAGTTTGGAAATTGAGGAGAAGATCAATAAAATCAGATGGTGCGACACTACTAATGGTGCCCGATTGCTGCTCTCCACAAATGATAAAACCATCAAACTCTGGAAGGTATGTCCTCGCTATGTCAGTACTTTTGATGGTAGCATTCTCCATTGCCGTGATTCAGGCCTTTCCTGAACTTGTTGCAGAAGAATGTCAATGTCATCTTCGCTGTGTGTCACCTAGTATTATGGTTTTTACACATAATATTAAGCAAATAGTATCATGTAAAGCTTCATGTGTAAAACCCAGCCGTGTTATTGGTATAATCCGGGATTTTCCATTAGGTAGATTAGATGAATCCCTCAGACGAATGATCCCTCAAATGATGACTTAGTGTGAGGCATGCAGCGGTTGCTTTCTAATGGCACTTGCAACAATTTCATGTATCTGTAGCTGCATGTGGCATATTCAGGTCTCAGAGAAGAAAGTGAAGAATGTTTCCAATTTGAATCTAGATCCAGCCCAACATCTGAGCAATGGAAACTCGATGGTTGCTAGCCCTGTGCCTAGCTCCAGGCCATTTTCTCCTAGGTTGATGTACGGAAACGGTGTAAAAAGACCTGTCACAAGTATCAACCCGGATTTCGTATTTCCACCTGGCGGCATTCCCTCTCTTCGTTTGCCTACGGTAATTCATTTTGTGTAGATCGAGTTGAAGGGTTTATGGATTTAGTCTAATAGCTGGGATTCGTATTATTCTGTTTCTTATTGTTGTGTTTTTGAATGTTTTATTATTTTCTAAGAGCTAATCTGGCTCAATTTGAGTAATTATTGGTTTGATTAGGGTACTGCATGGCATGTGTTTGTTGCAATTAACTGCCAAACTGCGGTGCTATGTTTTTGTTTCAGGTGTGGAGCGCTGAGACAGCGCTTTTGGCAAGATGTAGAAGAGTATATGCTAATGCCCATGCTTACCATATCAATTCCATCTCTAACAACAGGTTTGAGATAGGTCTTCTTCTGGTTTTACTTTGTTGTATTATTCAAGAGATTGATTTTGAAGCTTAATAATTTTTTAGTTCTTAAGTTTTTGTCTTCGCAAGATGCTTTCCATTGGATTTCTTCGTTTTTTTCTTCTTCATTTTCACTAGTACCTATATTTATATTGGTGGATAGTTATTCAGTCTTACTTTGAATTACATTTTTTATCTTGTTGTTTGCAGTGACTGTGAAACGTACATATCTGCTGATGATCTGAGAATTAATTTATGGAACATGGAGATCAGTGACCAAAGTTTCAATATTGTTGATATTAAGCCTGTCAATATGGAAGACCTTACAGGTGAATGCCTGATCATGATGTAGCTCTCTTTAATCAGTATTTTTCTTTAATTAACATCAAAATATACTTGTTATTGTGCAATTATTGGATGATATTTTGCATGATCATTGTTGACTGTATTGCTGGATTTGTCACATCAGAGGTCATCACATCTGCTGAGTTCCATCCAACCCATTGCAACATGTTAGCTTATAGCAGCAGCAAAGGCTCCATTCGCCTTATCGATATGCGACAATCGGCTCTTTGTGACAGACATTCTAAATTGTACGAACTCAATGCGTTTCTGAGCATTTACTAAATGAATGCTTCGATGATCTCTAGAATCTAGATTCTATGATTCGCCAGTTCCTTTCTTGCACCGATTTGTATTCACAACTCTGAGAGTGTCTTTGAGAGTGTCACTGAACTATATTAAGTGTGCGGATCATGTTTTCTATTGTATCTCCTTTACTTTATGTTTTGTCTTTTTTTAGTTCATCCTGTTCAATTCTGTGGAACATGGAGATAGATTATTAAAATTGTGGAAGTATCTGTAATCAGATTTGAGGAGGCAGAGCCTGCAGGATCACGATCATTTTTCACAGAGATCATAGCATCGATTTCGGACATCAAGTTCGCTAGAGGAGGCCGTTATATCCTAAGCAGGGACTATATGACTCTCAAGGTATGTCTGTCATGATGATCTCAAGGTTGCTGATTACACATTTGATTACGCTTGTTGGACGTTTTTACTGTGGACCAGAAAGATTTTGTCTTTCCATGCAACTTATTTTGAATATTTTCTTCCAGCGTTCATGTTCCAAGTACTTACCTTTGCTTGTGTGTTGAGCTGATAGTTGTGGGATGTGAACATGGAAGCTTCTCCTATCGCCACCTTCAAAGTACATGAATATTTGCGGCCCAAGGTGAGTGCAAACAGCGTAGGGGTTGCATTGATGGACGTCTTTTTCAAATGTTTGACGTGCGGATCATAGTTTTCAAATTTGTGGGTTAACTTCTATGTCTCTCAATCATTCCATTACAGTCTGATTTTTCACCTGTGTAAGCCTCTGTTTGGAAGGTACCAGATGCTTTGTTTGATAAATAGGTGTTGTTCTGTTATCAGCTGCAATTGGGATTGTCGGTGAGAAACAGTTAAGCTACTAATTTTGTTCAATACAGTAACAATTCAGTGGAGCTTTCTGTGTCTGCAGCTTTGTGATTTATACGAGAGCGACTCAATATTTGACAAGTTTGAGTGCTGCCTTAGTGGAGATGGTCTGCGCGTTGCCACTGGTTCTTATAGGTTTGTTACATTTCGAAAAATTACTTCCAGCATAGTTCCAGAATGGGGTCGTTGCTTTTTAAATGCGCAGATTAGTGTCGGTTGTTTAAGCGGAGGTAGATAGTTTGATCTCAACTTTAAGGGTCATTGAATGAATTTTATGTTTTTGTGTCTTGTTCTTGCATGCATTTGCTTCCTATTGTTAGACGATTGAAAGGGTTTTTACTTTTTTGATTCTCATTTAATAAACTTGTTTTTTTTGATGTGCAGCAATTTATTTCGCGTTTTTGGGGCTACTCCTGAAAATGAAGAGGCATCTACCTTAGAAGCGAGCAAAAGTCCAAATAAGTATGCTGTCAACCTTTTCTTGTATGGTGTCTTCTGTCAGACACTGCGCTTTATACCTTCGTTATACATGGCTTCTCTTTGCATTTCGTATATTTTCTTCCGGATTTAAATGTGTAGTAATCTGTACGGCGAAACTCTGACACAATTTCACTTTTCGCTATGTATGATTTGTCGTCCCAGTCGGCGGCCTGTGTTACCGTCATCAAAAACTACAAGCCGACTTGCAAATCTCGCTCGGAGTGGCCGCCTCACTAGACGAGGTATTTCTGAAGGTCTAAACTGTTTTTTTGTTGTGTGAATTTGCATATCCTCTCAAAGCTGTTTTGTGAGATCTCGTTTTTTCCATTCTAGAAATGTAACACAATGCTCATTATACCTTCAATATTCTCGATTCGTCAAGTCGTTAACAAGTATGACATTTTTAACAAACACCATCATGGAACTACTTGTGTAGTGTTCTATTGTTGTGAGATGTTTTAATCTTTTTCAAAGGGGCGGAATAGGTTCCCGTGAACACCTTGCGTAAGTTTATTTTGTCTTTCAGGTAGAATGTCGTGGCATACTCTTCGAACTGCTTCAATTCATCGTGTTTGAAGTGGTGTTTGTATCTTCTTGCTCAGTTACAGATGGTGACGGTAGCCCAGGGGTATCGGAGTTAAATGGAGGGACTTACGATTTTACGTCGAAACTGCTCCATCTAGCATGGCATCCACAAGCCAATGTGATTGCCTGTGCCGCCTCCAACAGCTTGTACATGTACTACGCCTAGGACTGACTGATCTCAACTAGGAGCTTATTTTTTAGTACCCAATATTTTTACCGCTCTCCCATGTGTGGAGTATCTACTCTTCGAACTTTGTCATCTGCGTGGTCAGATGGAGTGAAACTGGAAGGAGGTTGTCGTTTGTGAAAGCAAATGCGCTGATTGCGTTTGCCCTAATTATAAATTGGTCTGTCTAGAGTGTGAGGTACAGGCCTCGTTGGATGAATTTGGGATAGTGAGGTAGTCTGGTAAAAAGCGTGCGTCTTTTTGGAAGCTCAAATTTTTCTATTAGATCTTTGTTAGTAATTTATCTACTGCTTGCCTTACCTTGTTGCTGTTGAGGCATGGCTTATACGGCTACAAATTGCCAACATTTTGCTTCTCAGAGAAGTTTGCACTCACCGTCAAGAGACGCGTCTTGTAGTGCCCACCTTGGATGAGAGTTAGTTCTCTATTTCATTGTTATGTTCTCTTTGACTGTCCTTTGAGAGGTATAATTTCTCGTCTTGCTTAGTTGAGCAGATGACTATTAATCTGATTCTTTGGGTCCTATTGGCTTTTACACCCTCGCGTCCATTTATTTATCAATTCTTTTAGTACATTATTGATTCTTGTTGTTGGGATTGTATCTCTCTTACTTAGTTTTTGACACATTTGAGAAATGTAGCATTAATATCAGTCACATTTTATGTGATGAGCATGTCATTGCTAGGTGGTTTTATCTGTTGAGCGCGACCAAGTGGCACTTGCCTGTGACTCTGCTGGTCAAGTAATCTGGAACATGAATCTTAATTTGCATCTCTGAGGACTGATCCTGGATTATGGAAAATTTGATTGTGTAATGGGTAAGGTCCAGTTGGAGACATCTTCATGTTGAGCATTTAGGATTCAGCTAATTGTTAAGACGCAGTTTGCTTAGGGCCAAATTGGTTTACGATCTAGGCTAGGATTTTTTGTTCTTATGTTTAATAGCAATATTTGAGACCTGCAGGAGTGACTATGCGCTGGAGGTGCACGCAGATTGCAATGTTGATTTGTTGGATGACAGCAATCTGTGATCACACTGCGTAGTCAATAGTGTGACTTACTTTTGAGGTCAGCCTGCCTTTTTTCCATTTCGGTTAGCATCTTGGAGAAAACGGGCTTTATATTCGCAGGCCTGGTAGTCTACAGTTCTTGGATGTCAAAGCATGGACTCGTGAATTTTCTTATCTGTTCAGCCTGTATATTCTTTCAGAGTGGCATATTTGGCGTCATTCAATCTTCGAAGGATTTGCTCTGAACACGTGATTTTGTTTTGGTTCTACAGGAATTGTGCTTGGACCTGTCTCGTAAATGTGGGTTTTGTTAGTTGTCTGGTGGCGGCTTCAAGTTCGTGCAGAATTGCATCTGATTATCGGGATTCAGCTTTTTCTGTTTGCCATTTTTTTCGAAGCAAGAATATTGTACTGTTGACGTTGGAATCCTAGCGCGATATTTACTCGTATTCGTCTGATTGGTTGATTTAATTAATTGTTCTCTTAACACGCCTTCCTTCAGCAGATTATATTCTAACAGCGGGCGGCAGGCGACGGGGAATAGGAAGTTTGACCAGTGACGACAGCTGGACGAGTACTGTGTGGGTGAATTTTAAGTGAATTGGCGGCTCACTAGAAGCATTCGTTCTAGGGGTTGATACTCAGCCAACGTGGAGAGCGGGAAGCACAGTCTACGACCCTTTGCCCTCACAAATTGCAGTGAATGCATGGTGAGGCTTTTTCCACGTCCTCCAAATGGGTAACCAGATTTCTCCGTTGAACATACCTGGAAGTCGCACCTGGTTTTTTGAATTTTCAGTGATTTTTCTTCCACCCTGCCCTTGTCGTCTGCCCTCCCTGATGTAGTTCTGTACTTGGATTTGATTGTACTGACCCGATCAATGTCGACGCAGGCAAAATTAGAGAATTTGACTTGTAGTCTATTCATCACGTTTCACTTTCATCTAAACTAAGCTTACTGGTTGCTAGTTTTAGCTGTTCGCGTGGAGAGGAGTCAGTATTGTTCATGAACTAGGCCATTATATGTTAAGGATGGGTACTGTGATCCGAATTTTAAGATACCTGTAGTGAATTGGACGCATCACAATTTTGCAATGCTCGACGTTCTGTCTGCAACACCAGGGAAATGAAAATCGTCCAAGTACTTCTGCAGCGTGAAGAGCCGACTGTTTTAACTTAAATTTTCGTACTTGTCTACAATATCTTGGTGACTGATGAGATCTTGTAACTAATGACCACGCGGGTTGTTGATGCATGTGCCAATGACCTCCGACGAAATTCGGGTCCCCTCCCTGAGGCTCACCCGCGACCATGACATTGTGCGAGGGCATTCAAGTCCGAATCCCCAGCCAATTTGCGCGAACATGCGGATCCATCTCTGGATAATCTCAATTGTGAGGGCAGCGTTCTGTACCTCATCTCTACAGACTACTCATCCCACCATGCAATGTAGATTTTTCTGTGCAATGCCAAAAGATGGCACCAACAATCCATGTGAACTGGTGAACCATTCGTTGAAAACCTATGTTCGGGGGACTCCACCCTCAACCGTAGAACAAGGTTTGAAAAGGAGTGGAGTACTATGTGATTCTGGTTAAACCTGATGTCTTAACCTCGATGACCCCTCCAGCCATAGACTTTTCAGACGACTTAAACTGTAAAGAGTTTGGGTGGCGTTGTCCCTTTGTGCTCTCTGTTCTCTCGCGCTGATATTGACACCTAATACGCTAGAACATTTTCATGTTGGGTTCCTGAGTAGTTGAGTTTTGAGCATGGAACAGGGTGAGGCTCATGGACCTTAGCGACCTCATGCTGTTCGATCTATTGCTGGTGAGCGTCTCACCAGCATTCCACACACAAGTTTCTTCAAGTGTCGACTCTGATCCATTCTGTCAACACGATCATAAATCCTCTATTGCCTCGGTGCAAGATTTTCCATTTACAAATCCATTTCTTCAACGACTTGCTCATGAAGCATCACACAAGAAAACAACAACTAAAAGCCGAATGAGTGATATGGTTTTCGAAATTGTTGACATCAGATACTTTCTTGGGGTTAGGAAGTCTGTACCTATTGCGAAATGCTCTTTTGTTAATTGGGAAAAAACTACCACCACTACCGTGCTATTTAAACCCCATTTTTCTACTGTTGTCATTTCAGATTGTGCTTTTTTTTTTCTTTCCCTTTTGGTGCTTTGCTGATAATACCTGTACGTGTTGTTCCTTGGTCAGAAATTGAACCATGAAATTCCACACCTTCAAAAAATCTATAATGAACTAGAGTTTGGAAAGAGAAAAAAAAACAAAGATGGATAATGTTAGTATATGCATATATAAATAATTACAAAGGTATTAATTTAAAGTATCAACTTTTCTTTGCAACCTTGATTGAAAAAATTTCTTATGCAACAATAATATGTATATATGTTTTTAATATTTTTCAAGCTTATATTGGCTTTTCTTTCAATTTGAAGAAATAGGGTGAAAAATGGAATTTTAAGAAAAATTAAAATAAAATAAAATAGAATGTTACAAGCAATACTACTCATATAAAAAAGCTTCATTCTCACTTTCGAAATTGAGTTTTCACCTAAGAAATAGAGGGGATCTGGATAGGGGGAGGGAGGTTTTGGATAAGAGATGGAAGGACGTTGGGAGCAAGGGAATGGGGACAAAGGAGTTGGAAATGAAGGACGGGGGATTGGAGACAAGGAACTAGGAACAGAGAATAGAGATGGACAAAACTAATCATGAGATGGCAAGAGTGAGTGTGGCTTTAATAAAATTAGAGTGTGGCTTTAATAGCTCCTTATATATATTATTTGATTTTTAATTGAACTTTTATATATAATTTCTTAAAATTTAGCTTTCACATGTTTATTTATATTACAATCAAAACAAAACTTTCTAATATAGTTTTTAAATATTTTCTAAAATAATTTATGTTTAATTTAGTGTAAGTATAATTATTAAAAGAGATTTAAAAAATCATACATATTTTGATACAACATAATATTTAAAGACATTGAATTAAAAATATTTAAAAATTTTAAAATAAATAAACACATTAACAAACACAAGTAATAATAGTTGTGTTTTAAAGTGGAATTTTGTATGCATTAATGGCTTTGTACTATACCTTATTAAATTTATGTAAGATTTATGTATTATATTAATATTTAATTTATATCTTAATAATAAAAAATCCATTAAATAAATATTTTTTCTAATACTAAGTTTTAATAAATTATGATTTATAAAAGTTAAATAAACTATATTATTAATAATTCGTTGTCAATATTGTATTTTGAATATTCGTTAATAAATCTTAATTCCTATCAATAGAAAATATAATAATGGATCTTTTAATCTTTGTACCAACTCACAATCAATTACTTACAATATTATTTAAATGTAGTTACTTTGAAATTCTCTATGTTACTTATGCTAATGAAGCTAAAACTACATCCATTAAGAAAATAATTTCTTAAAATCCTACTAAATTACTCCATTCTTATTTAGTATGAAAGTCTATTTAAAATTTCTATTATATTATATTATATTTATATGTAAAATAAAACACAATACTAAATTTAACACTAATCATATCCTACTTTCCTACCAACAAGTGCTAAATAGCATATATGACTATTAAAAAAGAGTAGTAGATGAAATTTGGAGGAGAGATTATGTTTATAAATATATAAATACTTTGTGATTAACTATTTTCTGTACCTCACAAAATATATATTACCAAGGGTTTAATTGCTTGGTAATATCTTCGAAGTGAAGTTGGAGCTTCTAAATTAGGGTTCGGCGCCAAGGATCATACACTTCTTCGGCTCGTCTGGGAGGTGCTAAGGGGCATAATATAATGCACACGCTCCTGCCTCACTTACTGTGCATTTCGAATTTCGAATTTTGAATTGTTACCACTCAACTTGCGTCGCTCGACAACCGACATAGCCTTATTTGCAGGATACAACACTGTGCTTGAAGATCCGCTATCTCCATGGATACAGATCTTCGTGGACGCAATTTGCAACCGAGTCCGGGAACGTCGTCAGTAGATGCTGCCGTCGGTTTCGAAGAGAAGCCGCCCGGTCGCCCAAGCTTTCAGTAGAATTAGAACTCGACAGTTGGCTTGCCGTTTTAAGCAACTCATGAGTGAGAGGATTTCTGTCCGTGTCGAAGTTTAGCCAAGAGCAGTTCTCCTCGACGTGCAGGCTTGTGGACAAGACATGGTAGCCGTGGGTGTCTCTTTGGCTTTATGATACTCTAGGTTTGGATACTGCGGTAGCACGCGTTGACATTGAGCTAGATTGCCGAGCCCGGAATTGGCCGGGGATACTTGAACCCGCGATTGCCGACTACTGCGTTGCTAAACATTTGCACAGCAAATTTTGGTCAGTACTAATCGGATTGCATTATGTTTCGACACGATTATCTTCGATTGTTAAACTGTGATCAGAGAAGCGCTTACGTGCACGGTTCATGATTTGAGGTGATCTACAGTTCAATGCCAGACTTGTAAGTTAGCGACGGTAACTCCGGTTTCTTCGAAATTTAGCTTGCTATGGATGTCTCCAGCATCATATTTGTGCCTTTGAAGTGCCAGGACATATTTCACGAGAAGAATATACCTCCTCTTTCAGGCTCTGAAGATAACTTTCTGTTGTTCCGCACAATCATCGATGGCATGGATTCTCGGAAGAAGCATAATCAGTACCTATTAGAAGCTTTTTGAGGTAATCACTTCAAAAAATGTTGCTTTCGCCTTTCACCAACGTTGTTTACAAATACGTTAGCTAATTCTTCCGACTTTGCAGCCTCTAAGATCGATTTTGGGCACGAAAGGTCAGCGGGAGGTGATTCTAAATGGTTTTTGTGTGCGTCCACATCGACAGTGCATGCTGGCACTCTCTAGGGCTATTGAGACAATAATTGATCGTAACAATATTGCTAAGACAAACATATTGGCAAACAATGGATGGGAACTAAATATTGCTAAGGCAAACAAATATTGGCAAACAACCACCAACCTCGGAAAGTAGATGAAAGCTGCATCGGGGAGCGCATTTTACGCACATATCTTTCTCACCTCGAACCCTAGTTTGCGATAGCGGGAACAATAGCACTGAAATACGTACTGCAGCTAAATTCATAGCTCTGGATCCTCTCCTGCGATGCCACCTCAGTACTGCAGCCGAAAGAGGCTACGACCCCAGTTTGATTTTATTGCCGTCACAGCATACTCAACGGGAGTGATCATTGTGGGAGCAGGATATTCATGTCTACCAAACTATAGCGGAATCTTCATGCGACATTGCATGTTGATGATAACAGGAGCTTGCAACGGACATTCGTGAATTGGATTGCAACAACAGGAAGCTAAGAGTATACCCGCAAAACCAGTGCGAGAATCCTCGAATGGTGGTCAATAAACCTCACGTGTTTTGACTATAAGAGGCTCTGAAATGATTTTCCTGATTGATTGCTGACACAGATGAGAAGTTGTCGAATCACAATGTATCAGGTTCACAGGATTCCGTTGAAAACAATGTAACTGATAAACCTCTACGGTTATTATTATAATAATTATTATTCTTATTTCTTTGGAAAAGATCCATTGCTGCATCATTTTCAGACAGACCACTGACCATGTCCATCTGCTGAAAGCTTTCTGAAGAGTTCACTGACGAGACTGGAAGAGGACAAGATTTCCATCGATCAAATGAAGCGAAGGATTTGCCTTCAAAGGCAGACCACACAGTCAGTTGACAGAGAAAAAAAAAAAAAAAAAAATTAAAATAAATCGGTCTCCAGTAACATCGTTGCATGAAGCAATAACAGTGACACATTGACACGACCTTGAACTTGCCGCAGTATAACTGCCACTGACTATCATCAAAGCGAACCTAATGCATGATTTCTCTAATTCTGCAAGACGACGTTGATAACAAAATTGCAATTGAAGAAACGAAGATAAAAGCTGATCACTGATTATTACAACACCAAGATATTCTGTACACAGAAGATTATTGTAATGAGCTTGGAGTGGCCATCGGCGAGAGCTAGCTGCTTTAATATAACATCGCTTACCATTTACTTCTAGTTCTATCTGACCTGCGACAGGTGTTGATCATCGCACTTCATCAACCTACAATTTTAGTAAGGTCTAGTTTACCAAAGCGGCGAGAAGGTCCTGGACTCGTCAAATGTTGGTCTATGATGCATCCTCCAGCTTTCGGGTTAAAACGTCCAGAAAGAGTGCTGCGTCCCGAGTTCAATTTTGAGGATAAGTGCTTCCCTCTGGGCGACTCAGCATAGATTTCATCTCGAGGTTGATGCCATGCGGACTCATGAGGTCCTTCGGCAGTCGGAGGGCGAAGTCCACAGCTGTGCTCGTCTTCTTCATCCATGTGGGAAATCGAAATGAGAATGTTGGCCATGAGCGCTGCGCTAGACTGCCCATGGCCGGCGAGAATGGAATTAGCCCGTGGCGTAACTGGTCTGCTGACATTACTGCTGCCGAAGGATTGAGCAGAGGCAGAACTTCGGCCGGAGGTCGAACACGAATTTGGACCAGGACGATCGCAATGACCGCTTGCGACATAACTCCCACTATGTTCATCAGAGTCATAATGATACCTCTCCATAACATCTTCAACAGCGGCAAAGCCTTTGATACCGATTTGGTCTTGAAAGCGAAACGTATGTAGAGAAGGCTCCAATGACTCTTGGGAGAGAACAGTAATGCTTGTTTTGGAACTGGATTTCTTCCTCAGCTTCAGAAGCTTCATAATTCTACCCCCTATATGTTGCCCTGAAGATTTCGGTGAACCGGATGATGGCACCTGCGAAAGATCCATAGATTTGAGACCACGTGAAGTACGATCGCCTGGGGCTGGACGAAGATGACTGGTGCAGAATTCTGCACTCCGCCTACGAGATGGGGGTTCCCATTTTGAAACAGGGGACATGTACGATATATCACATTTCGACCCCATCGTGATTAAAAAGAAGCAGTCCCCAGCGAGCTCTCAAATGCAGGTACTAAGCACTCTATGCCTGACCCACTCCGTCATCTTCCTCGAGAATCAACTAAGAGTTCAGAATCACGAGTTTGAGTTTCTTCATCATAAATCGTTAACGAACTCTGAGAATTTGACCCGCTTTCCTCACAACCTCTCAACCAAGACCAAGACTCACGAGGGGCAAAACCCTCGAAACGTGCTCTGTAATAATCAGTATGCATAGATTGCATGCGAAAGGTATATAAGCAGCTGGTGCATGCGGTCACGCATTCGGAGGAGGAGGACCAAACACAAAGAAGCGCGGCAGAGTATCCGATTGCAGGAGACCAGAAACGTGTTTTATCAAAGGTTTGAAGATGAATCGTGGGATAAAAAGAGGCAAAATTAGAAAGAGTGAAAAAATGGGAGCCCGCGAGGATAAAAGAAGAAAGAATGTTATGTGCAAGTCGTCAAAACGAGTGCACGTCTGCAATGTAATGGACTACTTGGTGGCCCCTTCCCGAACCCTTCGCCTCACTTTTCTCTGAAGAATGTGACCCTCACCATCGAAAATCCCACCATTGATCGTGTACGCTACGACACGCTCAATGAGGACGTGAAAATGGCGGGGAAGATTCTACCTCTGCATACGCTGGCCTGCAGGGTAAGGTAAAAAGCACCTCATCACCAAAACATCGTGCCATTAGCCAAGCATCTTCTCCGCATCTCACTGTTCTGTTACGAGTCCTGCGGGTAATTTATGACTCAGGGGTTTACTCCCCGAGTTCTATGCTTCTCTTTTCCCGCATCCTGATGATCCACGAGAGTTACCGCTCCGCCCTTCCCGACCTCTGAAAGCAACGGCCACCTTAACGTGCAGTGGTTGTCAGAAACTCTGAACTCAGAGAATGCCTTGTCCATGGGGAAAAACACTAATCAGTGCCCGCCTACAAGCATACAGATGCTAATAACAGCCTGACTGACAGTACAACACCATGGCTGCAACCTCAAACTCCTTACTGAAAACCGGAAAAATAAAAATATAACTACTTCTTCTGGTAACTTCAAAAGAGAGAAAACTGACGTCGGGGACGCAACACGACAGACAAAAAGAAAAACAGAGCCGCAACGATGCGAAGGCAGATTGGCCATTTCGGGATATGTGACCTCTGCAATGTTCCAGGAATATGCTTTCCCGGATGAAGCATCGCTCGCACCCGTGGTCGCGCAAACCGCAGCACTGTGTGGACCGTTGGCAGCAGAAGTAATGGCCACAGCCCTCTCTACACCACCGTAACACGACGATCACACGACCTCGTGGGAAAAAGTAAAAGGCACGCTCGCGTGCATGAAAGTAGAAGGACGCGTCCGAGGACAAAAAGTGCAAAATGAAAATTTTAACGAGTGAAAGTGAAAAGTTGGCATATTCACATTGGTAAAAATAAAAGTGTACTGAACGTGACGTGGTGAAAGTAAAAGGCTGAAGTCCGTCCCACGTAGATATGGAGAGTGTGTTGATTTAACTATGTTTGCTTATTCCATCTTTTTCTTTTTCTTCTTTACTTTTTTACTATTCAGAGAGTAAACCAAAATCTTATTGCTTAGTAAATTCAATTTTTTGAGTGAATTGATTTGAAATCAAAATTATGTAATATCATACCCAATGCAAGTCTTTGAAATACAATAAAATAAGTTTTGAATGTATCTTATTTCATATATAACATAGGTAATATCTCTAAAACATTGTTCACCCTTTTCATCAAATATTCCCTACATTTCTAATATATATATATATATATATATATATATATATATGTGTGTATGTATATATAATTGATTTTGGGTATAATTGGTTGCAATTCCCTATTTTTTATTTGTTTATTTTTTTCTTTTATTTTCTTTTTTAAATCTCTAGAAGGGAATATTTGACCTCAATGTAATTGCATAATATGTCGATATACTTGTATAAATTTCTAAGGTGAAAAACCCTAGTACATTTTCTATAGATGCATAATATTGATTGTGTAAGTGTTTATTTTTAGTCTTCATAAAACTCTTTAGACGTAGTTGTACTGTAACTATTTCTGAAATTTAACTTCAGAAGATAAAACAACATGTAGAGAGAAATCAATCACACTTATACAGAATATATGTATATTGAAATATTGTTCTTGTAGTTATTTTTCCATAATTCATCCAAACAGTTTCTTTTTCAAAATGTTATATTTAATTCAAAATAAGGTACATGAAACAGTAATTTTTTATTTTAGCACAGATAATGTATACCATGTTAATTTATTGCATAACCTATACTTTTGAAGAAATTCCAATAATAATCAATTATACAAATTTAAAATGTTTATTTTTGTATGCATGTTGATAAATAGTTTATATGAATATGGGTGAACTTGCATTAAGCATATGATTTATTTATTTATTTATTCATTTGTTTTGTTTTTGTTTTTGTTTTTTTTTTTTTTTTGACAACATTACATCATAAGCATTGAGGATTTGTGTAGAAAAGTCGAAACACACATTGAGCTTCAGTTATAAAAACTATTTAATTCAAACAGTTGTGTATAAGTTTTATCAGAACTTGATTTTATGCAGGATTCTAATTCATTTTTTGGATTTTTAATAAATGAGTACTTTTGGATTATGTTGCGACATATTTACCAAAGCTTAAATTATGTTTCATGAATTATAAATATTTCTATTTTAATATTTGCATGCTACATGTTCTTTCAGAACACAAAACTTTTGTTCAAAACATTATTTCAGTCCCCCATTTGTATTTACTTTTATTTTGTTTGCTTTATCTGTTGCAAGCAAAAAATCATTTCCCTATTTGCAAATACTTTCAGATTTATTCCCCTATTTGTAAATTCCCCTTGAATCAACCATGTTGTTCCCATAGGACAATAACAAGGAATTTTCTCTCTCTCTCTAAACATATATATATATATATATATATATATTTAGAGAGAGAGACAGAGAGAGAGAGAAAGTACACACACCCATTATTTTTAAACAAAAATATATACAATTCAAGTTAAGAAACATTCTTCAATTTGTTTTTTCCTTCATTGAATCATGATTTCTGAAAAATCACATAGCACTGATCAGAATTTTTTCAACATTAGAATTGGCATACAGTGCTTATTGTATTGGGTAACATTAAAAAAATTGTTAACCAGTTCATTCCTGTGTGAACAGTGAATGTGGCCATTTCAAAAATCTGTTAGTATGTCCCATTAATAAATCAAATGAATAATTCTTTATAGAAACCCATCAAAAAAAGTAGTTGGCTGGATAATAACACTCATTCGAAGATCATAAGCCTTCATCCCCCCCCCTTTTTAATTTTTAATTTTTTTTGTATAAATATTATCCACCACCACAATCTCTTCTTCCCACTTCTACACCATTACTTGTGTGTATTTTTCTAATGTGCACTTCATATCCACAAAAAATACAAAAATGAAAATCCACACTCCAATTCCACTACCAGTTGACAAAATTAAAATAAAATAGTAGAATGTTCAAATACTTTGATCTCACGATTATCTGAAAAAACGTGACTTTAAACATCATTTTCACCCAAAACAACAAAATTTCCTTTTTATTATCCTGGCACTTTTTTTTCATTCCTTTTTCTTTCGTTAAAAACAACTTCACCAAGTTTTAAAAGGGCTATTTTAGAATTCTAAACTACATTGCACAGCAATTACCAAATTTGAAAAAAATTACAAGAAATCTTTTCATATCGCAAATTTACTAGAAGGAACTGAAACCTTCAAAATAGTCAATAACATCAATGCACCCATTTCCTAATATCCAAATTGTAATACACACACACACACACACACACACACACACATATATATATATATATATATCTACAATTATACATCCTTTTATACATACATACATACATACAAATTTATAATGATGTAACATGGAGCCACGGTGCGGTTAAGGGTAGGATTAGCGGGTATAGGATACGAAACGGGATTAGGCACACCAGTATTGACGCCGATTGCCGTCGGCGCAAACGCAGCCTGCCGCAAATGATAACGGCGGCAGAACGGGAGCGAGGGAGCGAGGGAGCGAGGGAGCGAGGGCTACTCTTGCTTGCAACTGATTGATTTGCAGGTGCAGGAGCAGCAGCAGGAGGGTCTGAGCAAGGAAGCAAGGTCCTGTTGAATCCTGTGTATTCTCCCGCAATTCAACAAAACCCAACAAAACCCTCAATTCATTTGCCACCCTGAATGCGCGTCGTCATCGATTTAGCTCGCGGATTGATTCCCGACATGGTCTACACCCTTGTCGGGACGTCGATTGTTGCTGGAAAGATTTAGGGTTTGGGCCTTCGCAGGGCGTTGCTGTTGGGATTATATATATAAATATATATATTTTTGTGTGGGTAGGCGTGTCGTGGGGCGATTCCAGTTCCTCCATGCGTGTGGGAGCCACCGGTACGTCGCCATGAGCCGATTGTCCTTCAGACCTAGGCCGTTAGACATCCACAAAAAGCTTCCGATTGTGAAGTCTATCAAGGACCTTGACTTCGAGGATTCGAATGTCGGTCGCGCTGCGCACTCTTCGAATGATGTCGAATGCGAGAATTTGGTGAGCCCCCCCTGTGTCTGCATTTGCGATGGAACAGGATGATATAATCTGATTGTTGAGTAGTTAGAGGTTTGGTTTTGATTGTTTGTTTGTTTGTTTGTTTTTTTGGATTATCCGGATTTATTTTCAGTGCTTTATGAAGTTTGGCTGTTGGAGGTCTCACAGGTGCTAACCCCTGCGAAGAAAGCTGGAACGGGGTCGGAGATTCCAACACCCCAATTCCTAGTTGTCGACAGCTATGAGAAGGACTACACGCAGTCGTTTGTGCAGCCTCCCTCTTACATACGGGGGCGACCAGGTATGTGCCGTGGAACCTGGCCAATTCCTGCTCTGTACAATACCCTTTGCAATTTGGATACGATTTCAGGATTTTACGTAATTTGAGTTATAATATTGAATGGGTCGGACTCGTCTACACTTTTTTTTTTTTTTTTTTTTTTTTTTTTTTGTTTTTTTAGATCTTTCTTTATAGATTAGAGAGCAGCCTTTGGCATAAATTTTTTATCTTTTTTGCATTTTTCATAACTGTTCATGTTACTTTGTTTGTAAGCTAATTCTAGGCATGTAGCTGCCGTAGTGCAGTAGATGTGATACTGTCGTATGCATTCAATGCAGCTGACTGAGATCGTGTCCTGGATGGCGTCTAACAGTATATGTGAAATTATTACATTACATTGCCCACTTATGCTGTGAAGCAATAGTAACACGGTCATTGACTTTCTCACGTTTGTTTGTTGCAGCAAGGAATGAAAACACGGAATTCTGTGAATATGACCTGGATAACGATGACGAAATCTGGCTTCTGCAGTTTAATAACGATCGTAAAATTCTGCAACCAGAGAAGTAATGGTCTCTTGACATTAGCAGCATCATTGCACTTTGTTATCGTCATTCATGTCGATATCTCTATGCATGAAACTTCATTATTAAATTTCGGTCTCTAGTCTTTGCATGACACTGAAGCGTAATTTCTTGTTCTTATTTTGCCTTCTTTTTATTTTATTTATTTTAGTATTTTTATTTTGATTGCCTGGCTGGGCAGTTCAGGTTCGGAATTGCTCTTGTCCTTGTGTGGTGACTTGTCGTTTACATGTGGGCTGGTTATGATTCTCTGGAATGCTTGTATGGTGGCTTTTTGAGTTAACGTCTTGAAGTGTATACATGTTTTAATAGGAGCACCAGTATCCAATGAGCTGAATTGGTGGTTTCACCTGTGCAGGTTTGAGATGATGTTGTACAAGTTGGAAATTATGGATCACAAGACAGCGGAAAGGCAAGGGTCGTTAGTACCAGTACTCGGTGCGCCCATCCCAATTGTTCTTACGAAGGATGTTGCAATTGAGGTCATTTTCTCACCACTGTGCCCCTTGTTGTGCGAGGTCTCATTTTAGATTGATATTTTGAAATTAGGAATTTAATTGGCTCAAGATTATTCTTGTTGATCCAACTCTAGCAGCAGATAGAAAACACTGTTGTTAGGAGACTGATGGTTGTGCAGCATAATTGCAGGTGCTGAAACAAGTTATTAACAGGCCTACTGTACTCGGAGCTGTGTATGATTACTGGAGGATAAAGGTTCTCATTTCTTTTTTGCGGATTTGCTGATTGTGGGAGCATAGGTAGTTTTATACCAATTCGCTGGGCAATGCTCAAGTGTTTGAATAGTTTGTGCATGTGTTTCCCTTTGCATTCCAACTTCTAATTATGTCTTGGTTGAGATCATATTTGCTGGTGTGAAGCTTTGCAGTTGTTCTGTGATATGAAACTAAATTTTGCCGATGTATTAATTGGTTCCTAAATCGTGAGCCTGGTTAACGCAGAGAGAGAAATGGCAAAAGCCTATCCTTCGTCGACTACAGGTTCTTCCTCTTACCTTTCACTATCAACTGCTCTTGTTTCTTTCTGCGAAGTTGAAAGTTGGAGCTAAAAATAACGTCCAGCAATCAATATTTGGTGCTTGTTCTTGTTCATTTCCGTGCTGTGATGGCGAAACATTATTGAGTGTCTGCACATTTTGGCTTCATCGTTTTGGAATATTGTGATCATAACAAATATTTTCACCCTTAGTAGTAACTTACAAGAGTCGTTTTATTTTGCAGCCACCTCCACCTGTAAATGACACGAATCCGTTCAACGTGTTCAGACCAAGGGAGAAAATTCACCGTCCACACACTCGTCGCGTACTGATTCTATCCATATCTAACTTGCTTATGTTGTATTAGATATTTATGAATGAGACGTTTCATTCTTGCTGCCTAACCTGACATTTCTCATTAATCGCCAAGTCTTAGTGAAAAGTCGCATCGTATTTCCTATTTAATTTTCAGTGAGTCATGGTCAATCAACTCTTTTAGGACCTTTTTTGTGGACTATATGAAAATCAGTTGACGAGAGTCATGCAGAGCTGTTTTCCTGACTTGAAAATTTTGTGTGCAGATGCAAAGACGCGAGAATGATTTGCAATCTTTTGAAAAGCTCCGTCAGGTACTGTGACTGGATCTCTTATGTGTTACTGAAGAGCTTATTTGAAAAAAACATCTTCACAAGTATTGACGTCCATTTTTTTTTGTCTAAAATGGTTTATCTTTTTGGACATTCTAGTTTCTGCCGTTCCTTATTACTTCAGTGTTTCTTTCTCTGCTGAGAGTAACTCTTAGTTCAAGACGCAGAAATTGATGTTAATCTTAATTCTGATTAATTGTGGCGTGAACTGGGTTTGGCTGGTTTAGGTTCGCCTCAACATCGAAAGATCACTGCTGCTTATACGAGCTGTACAGCAGGTATGATTTGTACTCGACTAACCGTAGGCGATGGACTTCCGTTCTTTGTTCATATTTTGCTTTTGTTCTATCTCTTCGCTAAAATTTTAAGCGATATAGCATTGTTATGCTCTGACACTATCCTGAAATTCCCTCAGAGGGAGGAAAGGAAGCGGGAGATTGTGGAGGTAGAAGCAAATGCTCAAAGATTGCAGTTAAGACTGAAAGCTGACCAGGTAAAGCCTTTCTCTTCACTTGCTATTAGGCATCACGATTAATGTTTCTTGTCAAATGCCTATACACCTGAAATGCGGTAGTCATAGACTTACATGTTGCTTATGGTTTTGTGTTCGTGTTTACTCTATCATGAATGAATTCTGCATGTTCGCAAGAATTTGTAACACGTAACTGGGAAACATTGCAGTTTGCACAACATGACGCTTTACGAGCGGAAGACGATGGTGGGGGATTGCCCTCAAGCAAGTTTGGCCGGGCAGAGGATGGGCATCGATTCATGTCGAGAGGCGATCATGTGAATGGGGTAAAATTTGGCCGCTCGGTGTCGACCTTGGAACTGAATTTGTCTCCTTATGATGGCGTCGCTGCAAATGAACACCAGGAGATTCGTAGGCCGAGAAGAAGGCCTAGATTTCCTCCTCCTCGATATCAAATGAAAGAGAAGGTATTCTTTCTCACGCCTATATTGCACATAACGAGCATGTTTCCTGCTGTTTTCAATGTCTAGTTATGCTTACACCAATTAAGAACAATTCACAGTTTGATTGGTGTAGCCTGTGGCAATGATTAGATTATTTTTTCCTCTTGGGTTAGCTTTGCTTTTCTGTAGCTCAGATGATTCCTGCTGCCAGTTTCTTACCGCTACTGTTGCTGCTGCCCTTTACAGATGAAAAACTTGGACCCTATGGAGCCAGCCTTTTTATTCACAAAACCATTAGATTCAGGAAAACTAGCAGCCGCAGGTATTGGTTTTAGAGAAAATGACCCAAAGTTCTCATCATTTCGCTTGTCTGCTAGAATCGGCCGTGGAGGTCGTATTGTATATGATCGGTGGAACCCGTTTATTGGCTCCCCGTTCGATAGCCATAACCATAGCCATAGCCACATCTCTTCATTGTCGATTGGAGCTCCTGTAAATAGATTCGGAGCCCGCCCGTTTAGGCGTGTTGCAGATCCCCTTGCCCATACGGATACAATCCCATCTGCTGTGCATTTTGGACCTGCACCTCCAAGTACTAGTGCTACACCCTTCTAATTTTGAAGTAAGGGAAATTGCTCACCAGATCATGCCTGGTCTCTTTTCATCTTGGTTAGTAGATGGCTTATTTTATTTTATTTTATTTTGCTTTGTTTTGTTTGTTTGTTTGTTTGTCTGTTTTTTTTTTTTTTTTTTTTTTTTTTTTTTTTTTTTTGCCTCCATTGGTATTGCATCGTCAGTTTCTTCCATAAGATATTCACCCATCTCTGGTATGTTTGGCGGCTTCTTATGTCTTTTTGACGTGTGCGGATACTTCTTTTGTTACGCCGCTGGATTTTCAAGAAATGCCTGCTCTTATTTCAGTGTGAAGAAGTGACATGTGCAACACTGGTTAAGTGGGTTAGCACCGACAGGTTTTTCTTATGGAATTCAGAATTTTCTTGAGCAACTTGTGAAGTTGTCCAGCATGATGCAGTGGTTGAACTATAGTATGTGCGAGTTGTCTATTCTTCATAGATTCCAGAGGAAGTTTCGCCATAAACACTTTCATTGAAACCACGCAGCAAAGTAGAGAGTGGCACTTCAAAGAGAATAAAAAGATAAAAAATAAAAAATAAAAACAGAGAAAGACGATACGAAGTTAAGTATGCTTTTGGAGAATGTTGGGAAGATGTTGATGTTCCATGTTGCAATTTTTATTTAGAAGATATAATTTCCTATTGAAGGCAGAGGAGGTTATATCCTCCAGTTCCCTTTCAACAATTTTTGTTTTTAATGTGTTTTATGTTGTGCCTTGTTTTGCGACACAAAAGGAATGTATTTTAGATAAAAACAGAACAAAAAAAAAGTAAAGAAAAGAAAAGAAAAAGAAAAAAACACTCTTTGTAAGTTTAGTGTAGCAAGACTTTGCAACTACGAGATTTTCGTTTGAATGGGATAAATGAAACAACCTCCTGTTATATTTATTATAGTGTTGTAGTCTTATCTTAAATTAAGAAAGTTGTAGTTTTTAACTTTATCCCTGATGTAATTAAGAATCTACAAAAAATTAAGAAACAAATTAACATATTAAATTGATGAATTTCTCAGATTCATAATTTAGGATAAAATTTAAGAATCTACAAAACACTATTGACCTTGGTTTCATAAACATAATATTTTTTTAACATATTTATTCTATTTTTATGTAATATTAACTAAATGATTTAATACATAACATCAAAGCAAAGTATGTTGTATTTTTCTAAATTTTTTGATTAGAATATAATTTTTTGATAAGAATGTAATTTCAATTTGATGAATACAAAGCACATTAATATGATGTAATATCATGTCATGTTTATTTTAAGTTTTAACATGTACATATTTTTAATTTAATTTATGACCCACAATAAATTTATTTAAATTTCATTTATGCAAATGCATGCTGAATTTTTTACTTTAATTCTATATGTTTTACAAAAGTTTCTGAACTCTGATTATCCGTTTAAAAATACTTCTTCTGTAAAATACTTATCTTCTTCTTCTTCTTCTTCTTCTTCTTCATATATATATATATATATATATATTCATTTTCTTCCATCAACAACATTCCTCATTTATTTTGTTTTATTTATGATCAGTCAAAATTTCTACATTGATACAATTAATGAAACATGAGTAATATATTACCAAATTAATTATATATTTTGAATTCACATCCATTTCAAATTTTTAATGACCATCTTATCATTCATACTGAAAAAACATTTGTCTCAAAAGATTTTTTTTATATTAAATTATACATAATATACCTTCACAACATGTAGAAAAGGTATCTTTTGGTATTCAAACCAAATTTCCAAAAAGTTCCAATCCAATCTTAGATGGTGTAGGCCTCATGTCCAAACCCAAAACATGGTTTTATGTGCCTTCATAGAATTATATATATCACAACTATGGAATCAAAATCAGCCATAATTCATTTTTATTTTATGGCCTTCCTTAAGAACAAAACTGCAAATGCAATGGAAGTCCATGGTTGTAAATTATTTTAGGAGAGATTTTCAGGATCATTTTGCAAAACAATGTAACATGGGTTTTGTAGAAGTTTATCAAATTAAGAATGTGGGACTGGATTAACGTGGAAACCCTAATTGCGAGAATTAACTAATACGTTAATAACATTGTCCGAATAGTTGAAAGTTGGGATGAAACGTACCGACATATCCGTTATTTTGGCCGCCGTGAAGAAGGATTTGATCGAACCTTTCCGTTGCTGGATGTAGTCGCTCATGTCTCTTTGCAGAATTGGGTGCCTTTGAAGTTGTTGCCACTGATTTGCAATTCAGCAACCTCCATTGGTTTGATTTGCGGGGGAAGATGTTTCCCAGATGAAACTCATTCGACAGAAAAAACCGTCTCGCACGCTTTTGATGTGTGCAAATAATCAATCGTATGTGCGTGTGTGTGTGTGTGTGTGTGATACTCGCACTCAGATTGTCATGTCGTTGGTTATTGCGTAGACAATGGCGTCGAGTGTGATTGCGATATAGCGCCCCAGGGGGAGAGTTGCAGAGTTTGCGCCGGCTTCAGCCACTTTCATACACATAGTGCCGTGATGAAGGCAGAGGCGACTTAAGAGTGTGCTTGGATCCTCCTCCGTCCTTGACTGATGTCAAATCCAGTTGGGTCGTAAACCTAACATGTTTTTTGAAGCCTCTTCTCTCCGAGCTACCACCCGGTGAAGAAGAATTCATGCTCTTGAATGCGCTTTTGGTTGGTTGCAAATTCGGATGAGGCTCTCTGGTTTCAGGGTCTTTGATTTCAATTATCTCCTTGTCTTTTGATTTCTCTTTAGTCTTCGGCAGTTTGAAAGGAAAAGACAAGCGTAGCTTGTTTGTGCCACACATGCTGGCTCTGGCAAAATGCGAAGCTGCAGCAGTATATACACACCCTGGGAAGATTTAATCGTGGTGGCTGGTCCGCACAGACGAGCAATGACCTTTGGCTAGTTCAGAAGAGACGTTAGAAGACAAAAGTCGCCATGCTTCTTTGTGACGAATTTTGGTGCCTCAATGATTTGCTAGACCTCTTTTCGTAGTTGGGTTCTCATCACTCCGTCCGAAGAGTTCATCAAACAAAGTAACAATCGTGTTAAACATCTGCATTGGTTGCGCGTTGCAGCTGCCAGTTGACGATCTGCCCTCGCCCCACATTTGGCGTCCATCTTGGAAGCCACGAGATTCGGTCGGACATTAGAAAACTGCCACTATACGTCCTCATCAGGTCACACTTCTGGTCACGCCGCACCGACTTCTTTCACTGTGAAATTCACAAGCCGTCAGAATTATTTTGCGCTAATGAATGATTAACGGTAGTGTTATCCATCACAAGTCTCCCACCTGCTCATTTCAAGGAAAATGAAAATGCATACCTGTTCCAACAGATCAGTAGAGACAACCCTCAACTAATCTCCCGATGTTTCACACGAAGGGGAAGCAGGTTTGAGCATATGTTTGTGAGTAGTTCCGAGACATAGTGAAATTTGAGAATGTCTCTTGGAAGCGTTTTTTTATTTTCACTTTGCAACTCTACCTTGCGCCACTCAGATGTCTAGGGGCTTGATGGCCTGGAAGCACAGCAGACGTCGCTGCTCCCCCAGTGATCTTAAATGATCAGGCAATGTATGATTGTGTTTTTTTTTTTTTTTTTTTTTTTTTTTTTCCCCGCTGTCAGCATCTCAACTATTTAGCTTTGCACTTGAACAAACGCGAAACAATAGGAGTTAACGAGTATAGGTAGCATACTCATGTGAAAGGGCCATAGACCAGGAGTTTGTAGCCAATCCTGGTACTAAACTAAACTTCGGCGATTTGCATTTGCATTTGCATTCCATATTGTGAAGCAGTGCGATGCATGCCGTCTGTTTTAAATTAATAAGGATCTAATTAGCATTCGCTCCAGCGGCAAACTACATATTTTTTCAAATTTATAAAGACATTCCTATAAGCAACATAGAATATTGGATTACTTACGAATGATCCTTCGCACTTCAACCCTTGGAATTGCACAAAAGCCGAATGAGATGCACTCTTGGAGAATATGCTTCCGAGTTTATGAGAACAGTTAATCAAGCGCTCTGCAGGCGGCGCTATCCGAGTCACCGTTTCTGGGTTTTTCTCCGTTCATGTCTGCAGGCCTCATTAATTCCAAGTCTTAGTCACAAACCTCCTGCACATCATCTACTATGCACTTGATCGAAGAAGCTTAACATGAGCTAAATGAAGTTTTGACAGGATTGTTTGTTTGAAAACGTGCCTCGCAGTTGCTCACCGCTTCGAAACAGCATTGTCAGGATTAGACTGTAGTGTGTGTCAGCGAAACCTTATCAAATGCAGCTGGAGACATTACCGCAAAACAATATTGGAACATAATAGAATCACATCCGAGAGAAGGATGTGGAATAACGGTGTTGCTTTTCATTATCGAGTGCAATGAAATTATGCTTATTTACATGAACCCATCACTTGGATTTGCTGCCACTATTCTCTTTGGCGTTTGTTATTTTCTATTGTTGCTACGATTAGCTGGTTGGTAGGTGCAGTGCCTCTATAAACTAAAGAGCGACTGTCAGCTTGGTCTACTTGTAGGTTTTCTAAACCTAACTAATGGCTATACAGAAGGGTGCTTACATGGCTGGATTTGGTCTAGTTGATATCTCTAGGTCAGTAATCCTAGTGACATGTTGGTGTGTTGATGTAAAACATTCTCCTTCACATCACATCCTTTGATATTGCAATTGTTAATGATTGGATTTATTCATGTGGTTGCCATGTCATTTGTTGAGGTTGAAGGCATTCAATTGTAGTATTTTGGTTGTTGTTGCATTGATTTGCATGGATAATAATTGGATTTTTTTGCTGATGTGATTGCTTTGTTGAAGAGGGCAAGTTTTTCCAATACAGAGATAAGAGGCAATTTGTAGCCTAGTTTGTGTCAAGGATAAGAATCAAAACAAGAAGAATATTAAAACACTGTTGTATAACTTAAGAAGAATAAATATTTACTTCAAAAGTAATATAGTATTAAGACTAGGATGGCTTTTGCCAAAGACAAAAAGATTATAGGCTCTTGAAACTACACTAAAAACAAGAAAGATGTTGACAAGAGTGAAGAAAGCTTCACTCTTGTCTCTATATAAAATATCTAATTAAGAGCTACATGGCAACATTTTATACAACTTTTGACACATGTCCAAATTTTAAGACACATGTCTTAACTTGTAAAACAAGTTTTCTATATGTATGCCATATAATTAGTTTATTTTACAAGCTACCAACATATGTGACATGTGGCTAACTTGTTGATTAAGTTTTCAACCTACAAATAAGTGTAAAGTCAAAGCCGCGTTTATAAAGCTTCTAGGAAGCTTTTCTATAAGATATTATGAAATTAATCTACTTTCAATTACTTCTATCTAATCATATAGATAATTATTGAAATAAATATGTATGTTTGTGACATTATCTTCCTTTTTAGAAACAAGTTCCATGAGGAGCAGCAAATATATATAAAAGAAATCCAAGATGCGACAAATTATGTTTGACACATACTCTAATCTTTGTTTTCTATGAAGATGGTTGATAGGTCCTCTTAGCCATCCATAGTATCCTTAGGGCAAGAAGACAACCCTATTATTTGATCATTGTTAAGGCCTTCATAACTCCTTTCAAATAAAACATTTGAAATATTATCAAGAGTCATTTCTACGTCTAATAAAATCATTAAGCATCAAGAGTCTTTTCTAAGGTCGTGATACCAAACACATTATGTCTTACCATTTATTCAAGGAAGGGCATATTGTTCTTGAGGATCTTCATCTTAATTACATCATCTTAAAGGTTGTGACAATTGCAATGTCTTATTTGGTAAGTGAGCAAAAAATAACTCTTGAGTTGAATCTGCTAGTTTTTGGTTCTCCATCTTTTTAGTTCTACAAGTATATAGAAATTACAAACAAAGATAGAAGATAAAAAACTATCTTTCTTACATCTTGTTTCTTTATTAGCAAAGATTTCATATTCTTTATCTTGATTTTGATGGATGTTCTTAATAAAAAGCCTTAATCTTCTTTGTTGTATTTGCTAAATTTTTTGCTAGCTTTCATATTTTAGATATTCATTATCTTTTATGACTAAAGAAGAGATACATGAAATATAAGACAGATCTTTATAGACTCTAATAGATATAATTGAAAAGTAGTAAGATTGACTTGTTGACAAATAGGAAATGATTGAAGCTTAAGGTAATCTTAAATTACCTTGATAAAGGTAATTATCTCAAAGGCAACTAATCTTGATACTATGACAAAGTAACCATACCTTGTTGCTAACGTAGAATTTAGGTTGCTCCTTACAATACGCATCTATGTTGATCTTTTGTCATTCTTAAGTTTCTTTTAATTGTTTCTTCGTTGCTGTATGTAGCTCAAATAAATAATTAGTCAAATCTTTGACCACAGGATTATCAACTTCTAAAAAGTCAAAAGTGTTAAGTCATAGATGATAACCATAATTAATAAAAAAATATATTTATTACATAGAAGAATATATTATATTATTTTAAAAAAATCATTTAGTTGATAGTTGATAGTACATCTTAAATATTGCTCCAAATCTTGATTTAAATGCTCTACTTATCCATTCATTTGAAGATGAAAGGTCAAAGATGTCTTTATGTCCATCTTTAGAATGTTAAAAATAATTCTCCATAATATTAATATAAATTGAATCCTCCTATCTAATATAATATCTTTGGATAATTTATGATAATAATAGATATTATCAAAAAAAATATAAGTTATTTCTTCACTAATGATAGGTTTTATACATAATACAAAAGTGCCATTTTATTGAAATGATCTACTATCACAAATATAAAAACATACAAATCTCAGATTGGAAGATCCATAATAAAATCCATAGAAATAGGAAACTATGGTTGTTCTAGAATAAGTAATGGTTTAGAAAGTCCATAAGATTGATGAAAAGGAGTTTTTGATCTTGAATAAATGTCACATGATTGTATAAAGTCTCTAATTACCTTTTATATTTGAGGCCTCTAAAAATCTCTAGATATTAGATCCAAAGTCTTATTATATCCAAAATACTTGATTTCCAAAAAGTCATGACAAGCTTGAAAAAAACGTAATTGTGATTTGCTTTCTAAAATATAAAATTATTTCTAAAATAAAATAGATTATTCTTGAACTTGAAATTAAAAGCATCATAAGACTTAGAAGAATTATTTTTAATATTATGAATAAAAGAATAAAAGAACATACTCAATTGAACTTGCTTGAAAAATTTTGAATCAACAATTGATATTGATTTCATTGCTTAAAGATGAAAATGCTCTAGCTTTAAGATAATCATTCTTTATTGAACAAAAGATATATTGTTCTTCTTATGGTAAAAAATAAGAACATCTAGAAAGGACATTTGATAAATCTTATTATTTTTTGGAACAATTAGTGAAATTGAAATCAAATCTTAATAAAGACATGCACCAAGTAGCTTGCCAATGATTCAAAATATGTACCGACATGAAACACTTGAGGTTCTTGTGATTTACATACATGGTGACTGGATTAAAAGTATCTTTTAAATAATGACGCTATTCTTGAAATGAATCCATAATTGTAAGAAGCTCTTTGTTATGGATCTTGTAGTTAATTTTGGCTATTGAAAATTTTCTAGAATGAAAAGCTACTAAATAGAGCTTATTATCTACTTCTATTTGTAATAAAATGGCACTCATAGCAAAGTCTTATAGATTTATTTTTATAAAAAATGCCTTAAAAAAATTGATTTAATATAAGATTAGTGCATAAATAAATGCTATCTTTAAGGCTTCAAAACATACTTCAATTTTTTTACTCTACTTAAGTTTGTCTTTACAAGTCAGACATGTAATAGGAGCTATAACTTAAAAAAAGTTTTTAATGAAGGTTTGATAACAGTTAATAAATCCTAAAAAATATTACATATCTCTATTTATTTTTAAAATCTTCTAATCCATAATAGTTTAAATCTTCTTGGGATCTATCTTAAGGCCTTTGTTGAAAATAATCTACTTTAAGAAGTTAACTTGAAAAATATAGAATACACACTTTTTCATCTTGATATATAATCTTGCATTTTTAAGTTTTTGTAACACATGATGAATATGAAGTTTATTTCTTTATGTATTCTTAGAATAGATTAAAATATCATCTACATAGTAGATAGCAAAATTATCAAGAAACTTATAAAAAATACTATTTATAAGATGTTAAATACCAACTAGTTTATTTGAAATATCTATACATAATTTAAAAAGTAGTCTTCTATTCATCTCTTTCTTTGATAGAAACCAGGTTAAATATTCCTTGTAGATCTATTTTTTTATAGATCTTTATTTAATTGAATTGGTTAAATAGTCTTGAAATCAAAAGTAAAGAATATCTATTTTTAATAGTGATCTTTTTAAATCTATGATAGTCTATATACATCTACAAAGATCCATACTTTTTCTTCACAAATAAGTTAAGAGCTAATGTTAGAGATTTTGAATGACAAATGAAGTTCTTAGCCATTTTTTTTTATCAATGTAGTCTTTTAGTGTAGCCAACTTATTTTGTAATAAGCTTTAGATTGGTCCAAATGGTAGTTGAGCTCCTTTTTAAAGATCAATCGAACAATCATAGGATGAATATTTTCAAAGGATATTTATATTCTATTTTTTTAAAATATACTAAAAATCTTGATATTGAATAAGAATATTACCTAACGTCTTTTTACTATTAAAAATGCATATAGAGTGTATAACAAAAGATGATCATTTTTTTGCCACATACATGAAAGTGCTTACATTTATCAATAAAAATTTAGAAGTATTAGACTTATGTATTTTTACTTGACTAATAGAATTTTGAATTAAATTATAAGAAAATATAAGGTTACAAAACATTCAATCTATTTGAGTATTATATTTTTTTAACTATGATAATCTTAAAATAATTGAATTAGAAGAATTTCTAATTATATTAAATACTATTTTAATATTATATTCTTTAATTATTATGTCTAAAAGAATAATCTTAGGATGAAATTTCCAAAATACAACTAAGGACCATCTATGACTTCTACATGTATGGGTTTAGTTTTCTTGACTAAAGATATTTCTTATTTTTTAACAAAATCTTTATTAACATTATAAATCAACGCTCTTAAATCTAATAATGTAAAGACTTTATTTTTTTTAGGTTCTAAATACACATCTATTGTAAAATAAGGTGAAAGATCTGAGAAGATTACAAGACTTTTAACAAGTGTTGCACATGATTCCAATCGTATGATCTCTATTATAATTGGAGAAACTTATTTTTTGGCATATTGTCTTCTTTGGCAATTGTGCTCCTAATTTTTTCGATTGCATTGCTATTTTGGATAATATTGACTAATATACTTAGCTTCTCCATAATATAAGCACAAACCCCTTTAATGAAATTGAATTGTTTCTTATTGTATGAAAGATTTAAAACATAATGTATCAATTTGTATTGATTTTGGCTTTGATGAATAAATTTCTAAAAACTTAGAAGCTATTGTCATTACTTAACTTGTTACTTTTTATATCAAAGATAAGAAATTGATAAAAAAATAAAATAAATAAAGCTTTTTTAAAGAAATATAACAAAATAAAAATAAAGAAGTATGTATATTAAGAGAAAACTAGAATGGTTATTACTAAAAGATAAGAAAATTAGAGACTTCTTGAAATAAGACTAGAAGCAAAAGAAAGAGTTGACAAGAATAAAAGACACTTCATTCTTGCTTTCATATATACTATCTACCTAGGAACTATGTGGCGATGTTTTATAAGACCTCTAAAATGGGTTGTCTTTGTACAATACGTATTTTAACTTACAACATAATTTTTTTATATAGATGCTATATAGTTAGCTTTTTCTACAAGCTACCAACATGTGTGGTATGTAATTAACTTGTTAAGTAAGTTTCTATCTTATTATTTTACTACAAACATATGTAAAGTTAAATTTATAAAGCTTCTAAGAAGCTTTTTTAGAAGATATTATGAAATTAATCTATTTTTACTTATTATTATTTATTCAAATTATTTAAGTAATAATTATACTAAATATATATCTATGATATTATTCCTCTTTTTAGGAATAAGTTCTATGAGGAGTGGTAATTACATATCAAAGAAGTCTAAGATGCAGTAAATTTTATTTGCTATATACTTTGATCTTTGTTTTCTTTGAAGATAATTGATAGGTCGTCTTAGCCATTGATAATGTCTCATTTTAGGACAAAAAGACCACCCTGTTATTTGATCATTGTTGAAACTTTTATAACTTCCTTCAAATAAAACATTTATAACACCATCAAGAGTTGTTTCTACCTCCAATAAAATCATCAAACATCAAAATTCTCCTCTGAGGTTGTGATACCAAGTATATTGTATCTTGCCATCTATTTAAAGAAAAACATGTTACTTTTGAAGGTCTTCATTCCTATTGCATCGTCTTCAAGGCTATAATAATTACAATATCTTATTTGGTAAGTCATCAAATGATGGCTCTTGAGTTGAATCTGCTAGTTGTTGATTCTCCATTTAGTTAATGCTACAATTATATAGAAACTACAAACAAGGATAAAAGATAGAATATAATCTATCCTAAATTTTATTTATTTTATAGCACAAATTTTCTATCTTTTATCTTGATTTTAATAGATGTTGTTTATAAAAAGCTTTAATCTTTTCTATTGTATTTGTAAGATTTTTTACTAGCTCGTATGTACATTTGCTAATATCATATTTGTACAAATAAATAAGATATTCTAATCTAAATCAATGCCACATTGAGTCTAAGACTTCTTCTACCTTGAATTTTTGATTATTATCTACTTTTGTAAGAAGTAATAGTATTTGTCTTCTTTCTAAAATATTTAGTGTCTAATATAGCTCCAAAAGAGACACATGAAATATGGGATGGATTTTTATAGACTCCAAAAGATGTAATCGATAAGTAACTATATTAATTTTTTTATTAAATATAAATATAATTTATTACAAGAATAAATAGTATTAATATTATGACAAAGTAACCATATCTTATTACCATTGTGGAAATGAGGTTGTTGCTTATAGTAGGCATCTACATTGTTCATTTGTTGTTCTTAACCCTCTTTTAGTCATGCCTTCATTATTGTATATAACTTAGATAAATTATTTGCTAAATCTTTCGTCATAGAATTATTGACTTTTGAAAAGTCAAAAGCATCAAATAATGGATGTTAATCATAATTAGCAAAAAAAAAGTATTTGTTGCATAGAAGAATGTATCATAATATTATAAGTAAACTCTGCTAATAGCAAAAGAGTAATTCAATCATTTTATTAATAATTGATGATATACCTCAAATACTATTGCAAAACTTGATTTAAATGCTCTATTTGTCCATTAATTTGAGGATAGAAAGCTGAAGGTAGTTTTATGTCTACTTTTGGAATCTTAAAAAGTGTTCTCCAAAATCTTGATACAAATTGAGTTTTTTTATCTAATACAATATTTTTAGATAATCTATAATAGCAATAGATGTTATCAAGAAAAAATTGAGTTGTTTCTTTATTTGTGATAGATTTTATACATGATACAAAATACGCCATTTTGGTGAAATGATCTACTATCACACATATAGAGTCATAAGAACTTGAGATTGAAAGATCCATGATAAAAACCAATAAAAATAAAAAAACTCAAATTATTCTAGAATGAATAATGACTAATTTTTTTTGTAAGGTCGATGACAAGGAATTTTTGATTTTGAGAAAATATCATAAGATTGCATAAAATCTTTGATCATCTTCTACATTTGAAGCCAACAATAATCTTTAGATATTAATTCTAAAGTCTTATTATATCCAAAATATTTTACTACTGGAAAGTTGTCATGAGCTTGAAGAACACATAATCAAGCTTCACCTTCTAGAACATATAAGCATTCCTCAAATTATAATAGATTGTTGTTGAATTCAAACTTAGAAGTATTATGAGACTTGGAAGGATTTTTCTTAATATTATAAATAAGAGGATTACAAGATATATTTGACTAAACTTGCTTAATAAAAGTTGAATCAACAATTGATATTGATTTCATTGCTCAAAGATAAAGATACTTTGGTTTCAAGAAAATTATCCATTGTTAATCAAAAGTAGCATCTTCTTCTTTCGGTGTAAGATAAGATTGTTTAAAGAATACATTTGACAAAATTTGTTATTTTTTTGGTCAATAAGTGATCTTAAATTGAAATCTTGATAAGAACATACTCCAATATAATTGGCAGCAATTTAAAACATGTATTGATATAAAATATTCAAGGTTCTTATGATATATATATATATATATATATATAATGACTAGACTAAGAGCATATTTTAAATAATAGTGCCATTCTTAAAATAAATCCATAACTGCAAGAAGTTATTTGTTATGGATCTCATAGTTGATCTCAACTATTAAAATTATTTTGGAATAAAAAGCTACTTGGTGAAGTTTATCATTTATTTCTATTCGTAATAATACAACATCCAAAGCAAAGTCTGATATATCTATTTCTATAAAAAATGGCTTAAAAAAGTTGATGCATTATAAGATTGATATAGAAATAAAGGTTATTTTTAAGTTTCAAATGTTATTTTTACTTCTTAATTCCATTGAATTTTATCTTTATATGTCAAATATATATGTAGAGCTCCAACTTAAAAGAAGTCTTTGATAAAGATCTAAAAGTAAGTGACAAATTTTTAAAAATATTAGACATCTTTTATCATTTTTGGGATTTTCTAATTCATAATAGTTTGAATTTTCTTAAGATCCATCATAAATCCATCATTTAAAATAATAAATCCTAAGAAGTCAATTTGAATAGTATGAAATATATATATTTTCAATCTTAGCATAGAATCTTGGATCTCTTAGTTTTTGTAACACATAATAAACATTATGTTCATATTTTTTTTTATGTTTTTAAAATAAATTAAGATATTTTCTAGATAACAAACAAGAAAATCATTCAATTTTTTTCAAAGAATATTATTTATTAGATGTTAAAAAGTAGATGGTATATTTTTAAATCCAAAAGATATGATATTATATTTAAAATATTCATATCTAATTTGAAATGAAGTCTTACATTCATTTTCTTCTTTAATATGTATTAGATTACATATCCCTTGTAGATCTATTTTTGTATAGATTTTAGCTTGATTCAATTAATCAAGAAATCTAGATATCAAAGATAGCAGATACTTATTCTTGATGGTGATCTTAGTGAATCTTCAATAATCGACACACATCCATAATGATCTATTATTTTTCTTTATAAATAAAATTGAAGTTCTTGCTAGAAATTTGGAATGATGTATGAAGTTTTTGGATAAATTTTCTTCAATATACTCTTTGAATTCAGTTAACTTATTTTATGATAAATTATAGATTGGTCTAAATTGATAGTTGAGTTTCTTCTTGAAGGTAAATTGAGCAATCATAGGAATAATATTCTAGAAGAGTATGTGAATTCTTCTTCTCAAATATATCTTAAAAATCTTGATATTGGTTAGGAATGCCATTTAAAGTCTTTTCACTATTAAAAACAGATGTGGCACAAATGACACAAGACAATCCTTCTTTTGTAGTATAAAAGAAAGTTCTTATATCTACAAACATAGGTTTGATTGTATTAGATTTATGATTTTTTATTTGATTAACTATATTCTTAGTTATACTTTCAGAAAAATGAAGACTATAAAAAAATCTAATCTATTCAAAGATTATATTTTTTTTAACCACAATAAATCTAAAATAACTAGATTATAAAGAAATTTAATGATATTAAATACTAAAAAATAAATATAATCATTAGTTATAATTTCTAATTTTTATTTATTTATTTATTTATTTTTTATAAATAATATCTCTAGAAGACAATAGATGACTATCTATGACTTTCGTATGAACAAAATTTATTTTTTTAAATAAAAAGTTGTTATATCTTTTAATTTTTTTTTTTTATTTAAAAAATAAGCTGAGGCTCCTAAAACTAGCAAGGTAAAGGATTTGTGATCTTTAGGTCCTAAATTAACATCTATTATAAAACAAAGAGAGAATTTTGACAAAAGAATAGCAAAAATTGCATCATATTTTCTATACATAGATTGAAATTTTTTCAAGTAAGCTTCCAAATTATCCATTATTAGATCATGTCATTTAAAAAAAAGATATAAACCATAATAATGCAAAACCAAAAACTAATATTTCAATAAACTTGATTTGTGATCTTGAAATAATATAGCTTTAGAATTGATTTTTAATTGTTAGTTGTACTTGATTGATCAATCTTTGAAACTTTGATCTGATACTATCAAACTTCTCAAATAAGGCAATTTTTGATTCTCTAATATTTGAATGGTGTTCTACTATAAGAGAAGAGATAAGTTTTTGTACAAATATAGAAGCAGCTCCAATCATCTCTATATCTCCACTTTTTGTCATTCTTGTTCTTTTTTGTGGTAGTAAATTGAGTTGATGCATTGAAAGCATTAATTTCCTCAATTTTACTTGCATTTGTGCCATTGCAATCTTTATTTTGACCAATTCTACCATAATAACACTTAAAAGAAAAGAAATATCTAATCTTGCTCAAGATAAATAAAAAAAGAATATAAGAACAAAGAAAAAAAATATCAATTTAGAAGAAGATAATATAGAACTTCAAATACGCTTATGTCTTATCAATAGAAAGAGATAATCTAATTTTAATCAAGAAAAGATAAAGCTTTGATATTATAAGTATACTCTTGTCAATCTGTCAAAGACAAGAAATCACTGAAAATAAATAAACAAGTGATTTTTTTAAAAATATAATAAAATAGAAATAAAAAAAATATATATATTAAAAAGAAATTAGAGAAACTAGACTAGAAGCAAGAAATGAATTGACAAGAGTGAAAGAGACTTTATTCTTATCTCTATATATATTATCTATTTAGTATTATCTTAGAAATTATAATTAATAAAATAAAGATATTATTTTATTAAAAATATATATTTTAGAAAAAAATAGACTAATATGAAAGAAAAAAAATTGATATAAAAAATCAATTTATAAAAATAAGTGTTAATAAGGTTAAAAATAATAATAAGAATATTTGAAAAAAAAGAGTTAATCACCTATGTGTTTTAAAAATAAGATAATTAAAACCACCTTTTATTGTTATGGTAGTTAGAAATAAATTAATTTTATTATATTTAACTAATATTAGAAGAAATTTATCATAAAAAAGCTATAAATAACTTCAAAATTATGTTAATATTATCAAAAAAACCATAATAAAGATATAGCAAGTGACAAGGTTATATATCATTTTATACACTTTTGATCTAGTATTGTGTTAAGAGTTACAAGATGAAATGAAGAATTGAAGATTAGGTTAAAGTAGACAAAGACAAAATAAAATTGATAAAGATGTAGATGTATAAAGATTAAGTTGAAGAAGATAAAGATAAAGATGAAGATAATAAAGATATAGATGTATAAAGAATAGGATGAAAAAGACAAGATAATATTAATAAATAAAGTAAAGATAGTTTTAAAGTTGAATTATTTGATCATAATAAAATAAAAAACTATAGAGATTTAAAATAAGTATAGGGCTAATTTCTATATAAAAAAATAGAAAGAATACTTAAAATTTTTAAAATTCAAGAATTTGGGTGTTTACCTAGAAATTACATGGTGATGTATTATAGGACCTCCAAAACATGTTTACTTTATACAATACATATTTTACCTTATAAGATAAGTTTTTTTATATGGATAAAATATATTTAGCTTATTTTGCAATCTACTAATATATATGGCACGTAATTAACTTGTTGACCAAATTTTTAACCTACCAATCAACTATAAATACTTGTAAAATTAAAGCAGCATCTATGAAGATTCTAAAAAGCTTTCTTAAAAGATATTATAAAATTAATCTATTTTATCTATTTTTATCTATTTATATTATTTAAATAATAATTCTAATAAATATAAATCTATGATATTTTATTCAAATCTTTATTCTTCATGCCTTTTAAATAGTCAATTATCACATGCAATGGCTTAAGCAATAAATTATTCTAAAGAATTTACTTTTGACATTATTAATAACAAATCTTTGATGCTATCTTTCAACCTATATCAAAATTGATTCATAAGAACTTTATTATCTTAATTCACATTGCAAGCAAGTATTTAGAATTGAACAATATAATTGATGGTTGATTGTAAATTTTATCATAAAGTTAAAAGCTTGGTCACTGCTACTATTTTTTAATCATTTTTTTTAAATGTGGCTTTAAAGACTTTTAGAAATGAATTCAAATTATAAAGGATTTAAAAATCTTTTTTCATCAAAGATGTAAATTAAAAAAGAGTATTTCTAGATAAAAATATGCAAATGAATTCAATTTGAGTATATCCATCAAGATATCAAAAATAATGTAATCTTAAATAGAGTTTACTTTATTACAAAAATCTTTGAAATTTTGATCTTTTTCCATAAAACTTCTCGCATATATTAATCCTTGCCTCTTTTATGCTTGTAGAAGTAAGATTTTTTGAATTTAGTTATAAGGCTGATCTATTTATTTCTCCTAATTATACAACTTCTTTGTATAGATTAGACTTCTTCCATAGATATAAGAATAGTGCTTCTATGGTAGGCATTAGTAATATATTAAATTTCTATTCTAAAAATGTTGATAAGTTTATAAATATCTACAATAATTATAAATCTATTCTCTTATTTATTAAGTATAGCATCTATGACTTTTTCTTCCATTTTAAACAAATTAACATATTTGCAAGTCAAATTAGACAAAGATAATCTAAAACCTCTTATATCAAATGAAATTTTTTACAAAGAAGAATAGTCTACATTCTTTCAGAAAAAAATTAATATTAAAAAATTAAATTATTTATTTCAAGGTGGTAATCTATAACCTTCAAAATACAACAATAGAAGTAAGATAATTCACTCTTTTCTTAAATAAGATAAAAATAGTGAATTTACATATGCTTCTAGTTAATTGGTAGGTTAGGAATTTAATTAATAAGTTAACCACGTACCATACATGTTATTAGCTTGCAAAATAAGTTAATTATATGGCGCACATATAAAAAACTTACCTTACAAGTTAAAATATGTGTCTTGCAAAGTCAGCTCATTTTGGAGGTCCAATAGAATATTGCCATATAGCTATTAATTAGATAGTATATATAAAGAGAAGAGTGAAGCCTTCTTCACTCTTATCAACATCTTTTTAGTCTTAAGTCTTATTTCAAGACTTTCTAGTCTTCTTATCTTTGGCAATAGCTATTCTAGTTTAATAATATATCATCTTTAAGTGATTTTTTAATTCTTGTGAGTGACATAAGAATATATTGAGAATTTCTTTCTTTGAGATTCATATGTCATGGACATATATATTTACCTCAATAGTTACTTATATGATTAAGTAGAAGTAGGTAAATATAGAATAATTTCATAAAGTCTTTTAAAAAAGCTTTTTAAAAGCTTCATAGATGCGGCTTTGATTTTAGATGTATTTCTAGATTAAAAAATTAGCCAAAAAGCTAACCTTGTATTGGTAGCTTGTGGAACAAGTTATCTCCGTGTAGTAGATTATAGAATAAGGCAACTATGTGGTACATATATAGATAACTTGCCTTGCAAGATAAGACATGTGGTTAGTAAAGTCAACACATATTGGAGGTCCTATAGGACATTACCATGTAGCTTTTAGTTAGATAGTATATATGGAGGCAAGAGTGAAGCCTTCTTCATTCTTGTCAGTGCACTCCTAGTCCTTAGTCTTATTCCAAGACTTTCTAGTCTTTTTGTCTTTGGAAATAGCAATTCTAATTCAATAATATATTATTTTTGAGTGATTTTCTAGTTCTTTTCAGTGACACTAGAGTGCATTGAGGGTTTTCTTTCTTTGAGATTCATGTCCTTGATAATTTGACAAGAGTGCTAACATATTGTTTCTGTCTTGTTTTAGAAGTGAGTAGATTACTCCACTTCTATTGTTGTATTTTGAAGGTTGCAGACTACTTACCTTTAAACAAAAAGTCTCATTTTCTAACACTGATCTTTTTCTTAAAGAGAGTTTTTCTTAAAGAGAGATTATAGATGCTCCTCTCAATTGAAGTGAGAATAGATTTGCAACTATGGCAGATCTTCATGAGCTTGTCAACACTCTAAGAGTGGAAATCTCACGTATTTCCAACGTGAATCATGGAAGTATTATGCCTACGCCTATGGAAGAAGTTCAGAGTCTGTGGCAAGAAGTTGTGCACTTGAAAGAAGCAAGTAGATCAACATCACAACTAAATTCAAGGAGTTTTGCTTCTACAAGTATGACAAGGACAAGGATTAGTATGCATGAGAAGTTTGATGGAACAAGATCAAAATTTCGAAGATTTTTGCAACAAGTCAAGCTTTATCTAAGGTTACAGCCTTTCTAATATCTTGATGGATTTATCCAAGTTGGATTCATAGGCACACTGCTATCAAGAAGTGCTATCTCTTGCTTTGCACCTTTAATGGAAAAAGATTCATGACTCCTTTATGATTTGAATTCATTCTTAAAAGTATTTACGGCCACATTCGGAGAAAGTGATCAAGAATGAGTAGCAGAGACCAAGGTTTTATCCTTACAATAAGGATCTCCCTGTAATTCGGTTATTTTAGGATTATCATAGCTAGAAAAATATAACCCTCAAATAAATTAGATTTCTCATAACCTTAACTTTCTTGATAGTATAATCCAAGATTGCATTAGTAAAGTAGAAGTATGTAAGTCCAATATGTCCAAACCTTTATTAATAGGTATAAAAACTTTCATGCATGCTGCAAAAAAAAGATCATCTTTTGCTATATATGCTATGCCTATTTCTAATGGTGAAATAACGTCAAGTGGTATTCCTAAGCAATATCAAGAATTCTTGGATGTTTTTGAAAAGAAGAATGCAGATATTCTCCCCGAGCATTGACCTTATGATTGTTCAATTGATCTACAAGAAGGAGTTCAACAATAATTCTGATCAATCTATAGCTTATCGAAGAATGATTTGGCTGCATTAAATGAGTACATTGATGAAAATTTGGCAAAAAACTTCATACATCATTCTAAATCTCTAGCTGGGGCTCCTATCTTATTTGTGAAGAAGAAAGACGTATCTCTGTGAATGTGTATAGATTATCAAGAACTCAACAAGTTCACCATCAAAAATAGGTATCCTTTGCCTTTGATTTCAGGACTTCTTGACCAAATCAATCAAACAAAGATCTATACCAAAATAGATCTACAAGGAGCATACAACTTAGTTCTTATCAAAGAATGAGACAAATGGAAGATTGCTTTTTAAACTAGGTATGGATATTTTGAATATAATGTCATGCCTTTTGGACTCACGAATGCACCGACCGCTTTTCAACATCTTATGAATGATGTTTTTTGTGAGTTTTTAGATTTTTTTATTGTTTGCTATTTAGACAACATTCTAATCTACTCTAAGAACACAAAAGAATATGGGCTTCATGTTCATCGCGTGTTACAAAAACTTAGAGATGTAGGATTATATGCCAAGTTGGAAAAGTGTGTATTCTACACTACTCAATTTGATTTTTTAGAGTACATCATTTCTAACGAATGCCTTATGATGGATTCTAAGAAGGTTCAAACTATCATAGATTGGAAGATTCCAAGAACAGTACGAGATGTGCAATGCTTTTTGGACTTTGCTAATTACTATCGAATCTTCATTAAATTTTTTTCTAAAGTTACAGTTCTACTTATACCTTTGATTTGTAAAGACAAACTTGATTGAAATAAAGAAGCAAAAGCATCATTTGATGCTTTAAAGAAGGAATTTATTTCTGCATCAATCTTATATTGCGTTGACTTCTCCAAGGTATTTTTTTATAGAAACTGACGTGTCAGATTTTGATATAGGTGCCATATTGTCACAAATGGGAATAGATGACAAACTCCATCCAATAATTTTCCATTCGAGGAAATTTTGAGTAGCCAAGATTAATTATGAGATCCATAACAAAGAATTCTTTGCAATCATGGATTCATTTGAAGAATGGCATCATTATCTAGAAGACACCTCAAGTCCACTTATTGTGTATACAGACCATAAGAACCTCGAGTACTTCATGTCAGCATATGTCTTGAATTGTCGTCAAGTCCATTGGAATATGATTTATTTAGATTCAATTTTAAATTCATTTATTAATCAAAAAAATAACAAGGTCTATCAGACTCTCTTTCTAGATGTTCTTATCTTACACCAAATAAAGGAGATGCATCTTTTGATCAACAAAGATCAATTCTCTTGAAGCCCAAATATTTTCATCTTCGAGCTATAAAATCAACAATGACTATTGATTCAACATTTGTGAGGCAAATTCAATCAAGCATGTCTTCTGATCTTCTTGTTCAAGATATCAAGGTTACTTCCTCTAAGTCTCATGATACTTCCAAGTTTGAATTCAAGAATAATCTATTATATTTCAAAGGACGCCTATATGTTCTAGAAGGTGAAGCTCGATTACGTGTTTTTCAAGCTCGTCATGATTTTCTAATAGCAAGATATTTTGGGTATAATAAAACCTTGGAACTAATATCTAGGGATTTTTAGTGGTCACAAATATAGAAGGTAGTCAAGGATTTTGTATAATCTTGTAATGTTTGCTCAAGTTCAAAAATTCCTTGTCATCGACCTTGCGGACTTTCTTAGTCGTTATCCATTCCAAAACAACTATGGTCTTATGTTTCCATGGATTTCATCACGGATCTTCTAATCTCAAGTTCTTATGATTCTATATTTGTGATAGTAGATTGTTTTACCAAGATGGTACAATTTGTATCATGTACAAAATCTATCATAGGTGAAGAAATAACTAAGCTTTTCATTGATAATTTCTATTACTATCATGGATTACTAAAGGATATTATATCGGATAGGAGGACTCAATTTGTATCAAGATTTTGAAGAATCCTATTCAAGATTCTAAAGGTAGATATAAAGCTTTCTTCAGCTTTTCATCTTCAAATTGATGGACAAATGGAATGGGTAATTCAAGTTCTGGAGCAGTATTTGAGATGTACTATCACTATCATTAAGATGATTGGACAACTCTTTTACCATTGGCAGAGTTTGCAAATAATAATTTGGTACATTCTTCCACTCAACAAACATCTTTCTTTGCCAATTATATTTATCATCCACATCTTGATACTTTTGACTTTTCAAAAGTTGATAATCTTATGGCTGAAGATTTAGCAAATCGCTTGTCAGAGCTACATAGAACAATGAAGATACAATTAAAAGAAGCTAAAGAATGACAAAAGACCAACGTGGATGCCTATCGCAAGGAGCAACCACAATATAATATGGATGACAAGGTATGGTTACTTTGTCATAATATCAAGACTATTTGTCCTTGTGATAAATTAGATTATTGTAGGCTGAGACTTTTTTTTATTTCAGAATAATTCAATTATGTTGCCTATCGATTACATCTACCAGAGTCTATAAAGACCCACCATGTATTTCATGTGTCTCTTTGAGAACCGTATAAAATAGTGAATATCTTGAGAAGAAGACAAATACCACTTCTTCCTATAGAAGTGGATAATAATTAAGAGTTTGAGATGGAAGAAGTCTTAGACTCAAAGTGGCGCTGAAGTAGGTTGGAATATCTTGTTCATTGGTGTGGATATGATATTAGTGAACACACATGGAAGCCATGAAAGAATCTTTCAAATGCAGCAAAGAAAGTTGAAGTCTTTTATCAACGACATCCATCAAAACAAAGATAAAGAATAGCAAACCTTTACTATAAAAAAAATAAGATCAAAAGAAAATAATATTCTATCTTCTATCTTTCATTATAACTTTTATATATTTGTGATGAAATAGAGCACCAACAACCAGCAGATTCAACTCAAGAGCTTTCATTTGGAGACTTACTAGACGAGAAATTGCAATTGTCACAATCTTCAAGATGATGAAATCAAGATGAAGATCTTGAAGAATAACATGTTTTTCCTCGAATAGATGGCGAGATACAATGTATTTGGTATTACGACCTTAGAAGAGATTCCCGATGTTTAGTGATTTTATTAGAGGTAGGAACAACTCATGATGGTATTTCAAATATTTTATTTGAAGGAAGTTATGAAGGCCTCAACAATGACCAAATAATAGGATGGTCTTTTCACTCTAGTATGGGACACTATAGATGGTTGAGAAGACCTATCAACCATCTTCAAAGAGAGCAAAGATCGGAGTATGTAGCAAATATAATTTGTCGCATCTTGGACATCCTCAACATATGAAGACCGTTCCTCATAGAACTCGTCCCTAGAAATGGGTGATAATGTCACAGACATATAAATTTACCTCAATAGTTACTTATATGATTAAGTAGAAGTTGGTAAATATAGAATAATTTCATAAAGTCTTATAGAAAAACTTTCTAGAAGCTTTATAGATACGATTTTGACTTTAGATGTGTTTGTAGGTTAAAAACTTGGCCAAAAAACTAACCATGTATTGATAGCTTGTGGAACAAGCCAACTACATGGCGCATACATAAATAACTTGTCTTGCAAGATAAGACATGTGGTTAGCAAAGTCAACACATGTTGGAGGTCCTATAGGACATCGCGACGTAGCTCTTAGTTAGATAGTATATATGGAGGCAAGAGTGAAGCCTTCTTCATTCTTGTCAATGCATTCCTAGTCCTTAGTCTTATTTCAAGACTTTCTAGTCTTTTTGTCTTTGGCAATAGCCATTTTAGTTCAATAATATATTATTTTTGAGTGACTTTCTAGTTCTTTTCAGTGACGCCAAAGTGCATTGAGGGTTTTCTTTCTTTGAAATTTATATCTTTGATATCATATACTTAATAATTTGATAAGAGTCTTAATTCATTGTTCTTGTCCGATTTTAAAAAGAAAGGGATTATTCCACTTCTATTGTTATATTTTGAAGGTTATAGATTATTAACCTATACACAAATTGTTTAGTTTTGTAATACTAATATTTTTCTTAGAAAGAGAGAATTATCCCTCTTTATAGAAATTTTTATTTGATATTAGAGGTTGATAATTACTTTCTTCTAATTTGACTTATTGATTCATTATGTTATTTGAAATAGAAGAAAAAAATCATAGATACTATATTTGGTAGAAGTGAAAATAAATTTGTAACTATTACAAATTTTCACAAACTTATTAACACTCTTAGGATAGAAATTTCATACACTACCAATGCTAACTATCAAAATACTAATCTTACGCATATAAAAGAAGTTCAAAGTCTACATTAAGAAGTTGTGTAATTGAAAAAAACAAGTAGATTGACTTTACAACTAAATCCAAAAAAATTTACTTTTACAAATACGGCAAGGATAAGAATTAGAATGCTTGAGAAGTTTGATGGAAAAAGATCAAAATTTTGAAGATTTTTACAAAAAATGAAGCACTATCTAAGGTTGCATCCTTTCTCATATTTTCATGGATTTACTCAAGTTGGATTTATAGGCGTACTTCTATCTAGAAGTATTCTCTCTTGATATGTATCTTTGATGGAAAATGATTCACAAATATTTTATGATTTGAATTTATTCATAAAAATGTTGAAGGTCACATTTAGAGAAAGTGATCAAAAAAGAGTAGCAAAGATTAAATTCTTATTTTTGCAACAAGGATCATGATTAACTACCATATATGCTACTAAATTTCAAAACCTTGCTTATGATATGGACTAAAATGATAAAATCCTTATCAATCAATTTTGATATGAATTAAAAGATAATGTTAAAGATTTATTATCAATAATTCTAAAAATAAAATCTTTAGAATAATTTATTATTTAAGCCATTGCATATAACAATCAATTATTTAAAAGGTGTCAAAAGCAAAGACTTGATTGAAAAAAAATAAATTAAGTAATGATAGTAGCTCTTAAGTTCTTAGGACCGAAATCAATATAAATTAATACATTATATTTAAATTCCTTGTAGAGTAAGAAAAGGCTCAACATCCTCTAAAGGATTTGTACTTATACTGAGGAGAAGCTAACTACATTCTTCAACATTGTCCAAAGAAGCAATGCAATCACAAGATAAAGACCAAAAAGAAGACAATGTATTAAAAAATAAATTTATCTACCTACAATAGGAACCATGTCATTGAAATCACATGAAATACCTAATAAAGGTCTTATTTCTTCTTTAGATTTTTCATCTTATTTTATAATAGATGTATATTCAAGACCTAAAAATTATAAAGTCTTTGCATTATTAGATTCAAGAACCTTAACCTATTTTATAGACAAAGACTTTGTAAAAAAACAAGAAATATCTTTAATCAAGAAAACTAAATCCGTTGTCGTGTTGTAACACAACTATATGGTGAAAATATAAATGAAAAAGATTTATTAATATTTAGTCATCTTGGATGTTAAAAACAGTGGCCAATTCCAGTGCCAATATTGAGGGGCCAATTAATGTCACTCCATTGTAAGTTGTACCACTGAATGTGACAATAGCGTATGCTCCACCGGCGTCATCAAACCAATTATCCTCCGTACCAATGGGACGACAAGGATCATTTTCTAACCCTACATGGAATAAGCCTAGTAGGTATATACCGATGGAGACACCCAATATGCGTGATGGGGGTGCAAGAAGTTCACTTCATTGTTTCCATAGCAAACAGATTGGTCATTATGCTAGTGAATGTCCCAATCCCAGAGCTAGTGACAATTATGTGCCAGTATGTGGGAATAACAAGCAGTCGAGGTATACTTATCAACAATGTAATGCTCTGTTCAATTTCAATAATCTGGATCAACAGATCCAAAGTCAAGAAAAAAATGAGGAGATAAACTGAGGTCCTCAAGATTCTCCGATAAATCAGGTGGAATGTGTCCAAGCCGTTCTTACCAAGAGTCGGCAAAAGGAGAAAGGACCAATTCAACTTTCAGGTGAGCTTGATGTAAAGGGCCAATTTGATCCAATTACGAGGACATTCAATCTAGGTCTTGTTACAAGCCTCTTATCTAGTATGAGACTTGACTTGGTTGGACAATCCAATGAGGTCCCGAATACGGAGGCTTCGATTCTATTTCAAGCTGTTCCATTCTCTATGCTATTTCAAGAAAAATGTACTTTCCATGGAAAGATCCTCTTAGAAGTGGAAATTCCATGGAAGCGTGGTCTGCTATTCCAATTCCGAATCTAGGGCGGAAGAATAGGAGACCTCACGGAGTTAAATAAAAAGAAAGAAAAAGGAAGAGGGTATTTGGAGATCGGGATTTTTGGGGTCAAAGAGCTAGCTTCAAGCTCCTTTGAAAGGTATAAGACTTAGTTTCATAGAATTTGGAAGGATTTTGCAATCGTTGTTCAAAGTCAGTATTTGTATTGGTGAATTGGGTTTTTTTTTTTTTTTGCAATAAAGTTAAGGCTAATACTCTTGATTGTTTTATGAAATTTGAGAAACATCTATAGTTAAAATTTTAGAGGTGTCTAGATGGTTGAGTTTACCAAGTGCTTGCAAAAATTTGTATTAATCTAACGGTATGGATAGAGGATATTTGATCATTAGTGTAAAGAGGTATTAGAAGTTTGCATATTGAGATAATTTAGGGTTTCTGTAATATCTGGAGATCTATCAACTGGAATAAGGTGAATTTTGACGTGGTAAGTCGAGGACTTAAAAGAGGAGCTGCATACAAGGTTTGAATGAGAATTAACAGTTGGAGAAAGAGAAATCACAAGTCAAGGTTTGTCATCAACTTTCTAGGCGGTGGTCAAGGGACATCAATGTGGATTTACAATGTTTTCTTGTAATTTGTAAGTTAGATTGGATTGAAACTTCTTAAGCATTTAGAAGACTTGCAAAGATACTAGTGGTAGTAGTTTTACAACAATCAGACGGTCAGATTGAGAATTACAACTTGTCAAAGCTCGTTGTTTAGAGTTAGGATTTAAAAATTTAAAAATTTAAAATTTAAAATAAAAAATAAAATAAAAAATAAAAAATATATAAAATAATAATAATAATAATAATAATAATAATAATATTAATAAAAATAAAATAAAATAAAACTAACAAATAACAAAAGAATTTGTGCTTATAATATCTCAAAGTTATTAAAAATAGTATTTCTAAGCACTTTGTATTGGGAGTAAGCTTTTATATTTAAATCCAAAATAGTTTATATTTAGATGGTTGAAATCCACTAAACTACTCGGATACTTACAAAACATCGTTTTATCTTCTACAGCCAGATGTCCGGTGCGTTCTCAAGCAAGATAACACGTAATATTACATAAGTGGTGAATCCAACATGAAATGCTTGAGGTAGGAGGTATTGGAATTTGTTCATTTTCATTTTTATTTTATGGAGAACAAGAATAAAATTTTTGGAGGAGCTTTGGGAGAAGCTTCAAATAGAGCTTCTAGTAGAGTTTCTTCTAAAAGATAAGGTATGTACATGGATCCATCCATTGCTAGTATGTTTCAAGTCTTATCATTATTTATGCAGTAACAACAAAGCAATGATCGCAAAGAAGCTTTAGCAACCAAAGCATTACAAGCAATGGTCAATAAAATTGATCAATTTGATGGAAGGGATATTTCAAAGTATTTAAGATATTATATTTGGAAAATAGAATTAAATCGAGTTTTTGAGAAGAAGATGGTTGAATTATTTGGACTAGCCTTGATATTGGAGATAAGAGAACATATTACCTCAATTATGGAGAATTATGGAAATTCATGGGAGATTTTTTCACATGTATTAAAAGACGAATATTTCTTCGAAGACACTGATCATGTTACTAAGAAATTATTTTTAGAATGGAGTGAGCAGCCTAATAAGAATTTGTAAGCAATAGAGCTACTAAGGGAATTTAAGAGGCAATATTTTCAATTATCGAAGGTAGAAAAATTGACATTAGAGCCGAACAAGGTTGAATGATTTCTTCAAGCTGCTGATGGAGAATTACAAGGAAAATTGGAGTTGCTTCTTGAAGACAAAGAAGAAGATGAAGGATTGACAATGAAGTGGAAAAATGTTGAAAATACGGTGTGTTGCTTGCAAAAAGAGAAAGGAGGAAGGTTGGAAGTAATATTCCAAAAGCAATACAAGCACCTTAAATTTAAGTACATACAACACGAACAACAATGCCTACTGTTCAACCTTCAACATCTTTATCGAAGAAAGGAGAGATGGAGATTGAAGAAATTATACATGGAATGCGAGATCTTCAAATCAAATTAGCAAGATTTGAAGAAAATACTTCTACAAATAATTTGAAGAATGTTTCAAAACAAGGGTATGTACAAAGATGTATCTGGTGTGATGACACTTCACATACTAGGAAGGATTGTAATAAATTTAATAATATGGTATAGCAAGGAGTTATTTATTGGAAAGATGGAAAGATTGTATTAAAAGATACAGAGGATCTCTTTTAAACTAATTTTGGCAAAAGAGGTATGAGAGCATTGATTCAAGATTATTTAATAGAGCATGGAATAGCAACACAAGAGAGTGCAAGTTATGGTACTAGAGTAGATGATGACTTTGGTGGAAGTATAGAAACTAGTGAATTTTGGGCTTCTGGCATTTCTACAACGTAAAAAGGAAAAATGCCTAAGGAAGCGTTATTAAGGAGTGCATCTACAATACAAAGTGCAAGAGGTTAGGAAGATCATATTGAGTCTCTTTCAATTCATGCATATATTGCTAAGAGCCAACATGAAGCTTTGATAGAAGAAAAGAGACGAAGAAATTTTGATGATACAAGAGAAGGAAATTCTTCTAAGAGGCAAACTCGAGGAGACAAGGCTCGTGAGGTGATTTCACAAGAATTGATTATAAAAGATACTTCAGCCTCATTGGAAGAAAAAATAAAGGAGACAATAGTTAAGGATAAATCAATTGCTTATAAGCTACTTTTTGATATTGAAGAGGCAACAAATTTAAAAGGAGTGCTAGAAGAACGTATATTACATGCTAAAGTAGAATTCACATTGAATGAGATTTTGGGAATTGCAAAGAAGGAGTTTCATGATATTATCATTGACAGCATTAAGCAAAAGAAGCAATTAATGTGTGAAGCTGGAATGAGTCATGGTATTGATATAAGATTATATAAAGATAAAGAAGAGGTTGATAATGGTTACAAGCAATCAACAAATGAAAAGAATGGATATAATCAACGAGTACATTTCAAAGATTATAGTGATAAGGAAATAGAAGCTTCAAGCCATTATACTTGAAAGCATTAAACAAAGACAACTACTGAAGTATTGGTGAAAGTAGGAGATATAGAAGAACCAATTGTTGCTTTAGTTGACCATAGTTCTGAAATAAATCTTATGTCTAAGGATCTTTATAAGAAGTAGAAATGGCTAATTGATATGGAACATGGATAGGCAATACGAGCAGCTAATAACACATGATGCGAATTATATGGAGCTTATTTAGATGTCAAAATTTGGATTGGAGATGTTGCGACAGAATAACATTTCTTTGTTCAAGATACAATGTCTTATCCATTGATTTTAGGATAACCTTATATTACGCCAACACAGATAGAAACAAAAATACTTGACGATGGTTCTGCTTATGCAAGGATACGTAGTGAAGATGGAAGGAAAGCTGTACAATTTCTAATAGTACTTCCTAATCATGAACGAAATCGAGATAGGTTGAAGGAGAAACCATTGCTAAGGGTTGTTGAAGAATTTAAGGATTCTGGAGAAGTACCACTATAAAGCAGGATTATGGAGGTACAAAAGAGGAGGTACTCTCACAAGATGAAGGTACCTTTGATGCGAGTTTTATTGGTATTTTTGAGAATGGAAATATTATGTGTAAGAAAGTTGATGATTTTAAAAGAAAAGAAAGAAAAAGATTATATAATATTGAAAGGAAATTATACAAGTTAGGCACATTAGAAGATGATGAGAGGATTTTAGGTATTTATGAAGAAAATGGATTGGAGGATTCTTTGGAATTAATTGCATCTATTAAATTAGGAGATAATGATAAGATTAGAAAAATTCATTCGAGGGAGGTTTATACTATACTTGAATCTTTTCAAGCACAAGAAGTTATTACAGAGACAAAATATAAAATAATAGATAAAAAGGTAAAACCTGCTGCCGAACCTTTACTAGAAGATTCTAAAGAGTAAATGGAAGAAACATCAAAAGAAGAGACTTTAAGAGATCCAAAGAAGATTGAACATCAGTTTACAAAAGAGACTTTTGAAGAATTGAAGATTGGATGTGATGGTTCTTTATTTCTAATAGAAATTAAATATTTTAAAAAAATGCTTACAAAACGAGGTAAATCATTTGCTTTTGGGTCTCGTGAAATAGGATGTATAGATCCTAATTTTTTTGCTCCTATGGTTATCTTTATGGTACCTCATGTACCTTAGAACTTAAGGCCAATTTCCATTCCGAGGGCACATTTACCTAAAGTGGTGGAATTATTGAAAGTAAAGATACGAATGAAAATTTTAGAGCCTTCTTTTGCACCATATTCTAGTCGTTGGTTTATGATGCCTAAGAAAAATAGATCGTTACGTTTTATTCAAGATATGCAGCCAATGAATGTAATAATTATAAGAAATGCAGGTATAGGACTTTTAATAGATGAGTTTGCAGAAGCGTTTGTGGAAAGGACAATTTATTCAATGGGTGATTTATATTCGAGTTATAATCAATTTCAACTTGTGCATGGGAGTAGAGATCTAACAACTATGAGAATGCCACTTGAATTACTTAAAATGTGTACTCTCCCACAAAGTGCTACTAACTCAATTATACATATGACGAATGAGATAAACAAGGTATTAAGAGACTTCATTCCTGAAAAAACTATGCCTTTTTTAGATGATATTCCTATCAAAGGATGCAAAGAAGGAGAAAAAGATAAAATTTTAAATAAGAGAGGGTGTCGCAAATATGTTGTTGATCATATACAAGATTTTGAAAAGATTTTAACTCGACTTGAAGAGGTTCATCTTACACTTTCAAGAGCAAAATCTATATTTGGAGTGTAGGAAGTTCTTATTGTTAGATATTTGTGTGGGTTTTATGGGAGAAAGCCAAATCCAAGCAAAGTTGATGCAATTGGAAGGATGAAAGATTCATGTGATTCTTTAACAGAAGTACACAGGTTTTTAGGAGCTTGTGTATTTTATCGTATATGGATTCCTCATTATGTTCATGTAGAGGATCAATTGTATGAATTATTACATAAGGGTTATTGATTTAAATGGAAAAAAAAACATACTAAAGTAATGCAGAAGCTAAAGGTGTTATTGGTGACATCTCTAATTCTAAGAAGAATTAATTATGACTATAATAGATAAGTAATTCTTATTGTGGATACTAGTCCTATTGCTATTGGATGGACTATGGATCAAGATGATTCAAGTGGAAATAGATTTGTAGTTTGATTTGGAATTAAAGTTTTAAGTACTCGTCAATGTGCATATTTGCAAGTCAAAAAAGAACTTAGGAGAGTTGTTTCGGCTATGAAAGCTGAAAGGGATTATTTGATTGGTGCAATAGTAGTAATTAAAATAGATTGCTTGTCATTGCTTGGAATGATTACTAATTGTTCAATGCCGAATATTACAATATTAAGATGGATTGCTTATATTAAGTCATTAAATCTGGAATTTAAGCATGTTACTGGAAAAGATAATTTAGTAGCAGACAGGCTATCTAGAGCAAGATATGAAAGAGAAGATGAAATGGTTGAAGACATTAATGATGTTGAATCAAAATTCTATTCAGTATCAAATTTTAACAAAGAAGACAAGCTATTTCTTGAAGGATTTTATGAAGGAGAATTACTGAGTATTAGTCATTACTTGAATACCTTGACTAAGCAAGAAAATTGGTCTACAGAAAAATTTAAACAAATAAGAAAAAAAACATATGGATTTTTTCTTCAAGAAGGATTCTTATGGAAGAGAGCAAAAAAAGAAATTGGAGTGCCACAAAGAGTGATAGGTAATAAGGAAGAGAAACAAAAATTATTAAAGGAGTTTCATGATAGTTTATGGGCAGGACATAGAGAAATTTGGGCTATTTTTGCTAAACTTAAGAAACGATATTGGTGGAAAAATATATATCGAGATGTGTTCTTATTTGTAGAGTCATGTGAAATTTGTCAAGTATATTCTAATATACGACATCGAGATAGTCTTCATCCTACATATCCTCTAGCTATTCATTTTAAATGGCTTGTTGATTTGGGTATTATGCCAATTGGGTTATGGAAAATGAGATATTTGGTCTAAGCTCGTGAAGATTTATCAAATCAAGTAGAAGGAAGAGCATTGAGAACAAAATCTACAAAAGGAATTTGTAGATTTTTGATTGAAGATGTTACTTGCTGCTATGGATGTGTAGGAAAAATCACTACAGATTATAGAGAATTAAATGCATAAGAAGCTCGTGAATTCTTTGAAAGATGTGAAATTAAACTATCACTGACTATTACTTATAATCCTAAAGGAAATGCAAAAAGTGAGCATGGTCACCCACCGATTGTCAAAGCATTAGTTAAAGCTTATAATGGGAAGGTTAGAGAATGGCAACAACTTTTTTTATTTGCATTATGGACTGATCGAACAACTTATAGCACAGTAACGGGATATATACCTATTGAGCTTATGACAAGTCAAAAATCAATTATGCCAATTAAAGAAAAAATATCTATTTGAAGTGTGTTACTATGGAGAGATGGATTGACAAGAGAAGAACTTCTAGATATTAGAATTCAACAATTAGAGCAAAGATCAGAAGATGTGCAAATAGCATTAGAAATGTTAAAAAGAGTAAGGTTACAAAATAAGGCACGATTTGATAAGTAGCATTGATTAAGGTCTAAAGCAATTGAAGAAGGTGATTGGATTTTGCTCTATGATAGTAGCTTGGACAATCAAATATATATAAAATAATAATACGGTCTAAACCATCACTTATATATCATTACATTATCATGAATTTATATATAAATTTATGATATATAATTGAATCAAAATATATATAAAATAATAATAATACTAATAAAAATAAAATAAAATAAAACTAACAAATAATAGAAGAATTTATACTTATAATATCTCAAAGTTATTAAAAATAGTATTTTTAAGCACTTTATATTGGGAGTAAGCTTTTATATTGAAATCCAAAATAATTTGTATTTAGATGGTTGAAACCCACTAAACTACTCGGATACTTGCAAAACATCATTTTATCTTCTACAGCCAGACACCCAATGCATTCTTAAGCAAGATAGCTCATAATACGACACCGTATATGTAGAAGTAATAGATGGTCATTTGTTGTGTTTTGGAGATATTACCTATGAGACTATTCTTTTAGATATAACAATTAAAGATCATAATAGTATAATAATATTTAGTGTAATAATATTTTTTTCTAATTTATTTATTTTAGGATTATTATGGTTAAAAAAATATAATCTTCAAATAGATTGATTTTTTTATAATCTTAATTTTTTTGATAATTTAATCTAAAATCTCATTATTCAAGTAAAAATATATAAGTCTAGTATATCCAAACCCTTATTAGTAAGTATAAGAGCTTTTATGTATACTGCAAAAAAAAAGGTCATCTTTTGCTATATATACTACATCCATTTTTTATAGTAAAAAAATGTTAAGTGATAGATCTAGTCAATATTAAGATTTCTATGATATTTTTGAAAAAAAAATATAGATATTCTTTTAGAGCATTAACCTTATGATTGTTCTATTGTTCTTCAAAAAAGAACTCAATCACTATTTGGACCAATCTATATCTTATTATAAAATAAAATGGCTACAATAAAAGAATATATTGATGAAAACTTGGCTAAAATTTTTATTTACCATTCAAAATCTCCTACAAGAATTCCTATCTTATTTGTGAAGAAAAATGATGGATCTCTATGGATGTGTGTAGATTATCAAAGACTTAATAAGATCACTATAAAAACTAGGTATTTCCTACCTATGATTTTAGGACTTTTTGACCAATTCAATTAAATAAAGATCTATATATAAATAGATCTATGAGGAATATAAAAATTGGTCTACATCAAAGAAAGAAATGAATGGAAGTCTACTTTCTAAACTAAATATAAACATTTTAAATATATATCATGTCTTTAAGATTCATAAGCATATAAGGAAGTTTTTCAATATTTTATGAATGATATTTTTCATGAATTTCTTGATAATTTTATTATTTATTATTTAAACAATATTCTAATATATTCTAAGAATACAAAAGAATATAAATTTCATATTTTTCATGTGTTATAAAAACTTAGAGATGAAGAATTACATGCAAAGATGAAAAAGTATGTACTCTACACTACTTAAGTTGACTTTTTAGAATACATCATTTCTAATGAAGAATAAATGATGGATCTAAAGAAGGTCCAAACTATCATAGATTGAAAGATTTCAAAAATAATTAGAGATGTGTAATGTTTTATTAAAATTTGTCAATTATTATTAAATCTTCATTAAGAACTTTTTTCAAATGATTTCTCTTTTTATAAATTTCACATGTGAATAAAAATTTAATTGGAGCAAAAAAACTAAATCATCTTTTAAAAACTTGAAGATAGCATTTATTTTCGTATGAATTTATATTACAATAATTTTTTCAAAGGATTCTTCATGGAAATAGATAAATCAAACTTTATTATAAGTGTTGTTTTGTCACAAATTGGAGTAGATGTCAAGCTCCACCCTATACCTTTTCATTCCAAAATATTTTCAATAACCAAGATTAATTATAATTTTTTGACAAAGATTTTCTTGCAATTGTAGATTCATTTTAAGAATAACATCATTATCTAAAAGACGCCTTGAGTCAAGTCATTGTATATCAAATTATAAGAAATTCAAATATTTCATGTTAATATGTGTTTTAAATCATTGTTAAGCCCATTCTAGCATGTCTTTATCAAGATTTGATTTTAGGATTACTTATCAATTCAAAAAACAACAAAATTTGTCAAATATCCTTTTTAGACTGTGACCTCTCAATTATATTCTAGAAACTAAATTTTTGTTATTTTCCTATTTTATGATAATTAGACATGTTAGATTAGAATTTATACAAGTAGAATCTAGTTTTATTGAATTTTCGGAATTCAACCCTTGATGGTATAAATTATAGCCTAATTCCTTGAATTAGATTACTTAGGACTAAAGTGATAAGAATCAAAAAATTAGAATAGCAACTTAGTTTAATAATTTAGAGGTTATTAGTCATTACCATGAGGGTTGACTAAAAGCCTATGAGTGTACCTATAATCATTCACATGATTTAGGAGTTGGAATTATAATTCTCTAAAAGATTTAGGAAAGTTAACAATGATAATTTTGAGTTGTCCTCCAAATTTGACAAATTCAAGTGACATGGTTGTTCTTCTTATTAATGGAGTCTTTTTAATGCAATGGTGGCATTGGATTTATCTTTTGGAGAGAAGAAAATAAGATTAGCACCTTCTCCTTCAAAATACAAGTAAAGTAATGAAATTCTCAATTTGAAGAATTTTACAAAAAATTGCCAAGATCCTTGTAAGTAAAAACTTCCATAAAAATTATAATTGAGCATGGATTGAGGCATGTGAGTAGTCGATCTTAGCTTAAAAAGGTGTTTTGAATACAATAGTGAAGTTAGATTTACCAAAAAAATTCTTTCTTGACCACTTACAAGAGCCATCAGCCTTGATAATGAGATTGGCTCTTGGATGAATGAAGGTTGTAGATCTAGATTAGGGATCTTAAAAATCAAGGGTGGAGATGTAGCCACCCTTCTACAAGCCTCCACTCAATTGTATAAGAGAGGCTTGGTTTTCGAAGCCCTCTCTCTCTCTCTCTCTCTCTCTCTTCTTTTGGATGAAGAGCAAAGCCATGCCAAAATTTGGTCAAAATCCTAATCTTAATTTTATTTAGATTTTAAATCTCATTGTGAACCTTATAATTGTGTGTGTATGGATTTTGAATTGTTAAGGATGGTCATTAAGTTTTAAAATATGGCTTATTGAGATAGATAGCTCCTCCACCCTCTAAATATTCCTAGGGTTTCAATGGCCTCGGATTTTCCTCAATTAATCACTCAGTTTCTTTTGTTTTGATGTAAAATTCTAAATAGTTGTAAATTTTGTTGTTAGCTTTTTGATAAAATAAGATTCGCTTGATTTGGAATAAGAAGGAGTTTTTGGTGAATTTTTGAATTTGCGGGAGTCGACTACCTCTAGAGTTTGAATCAATCAAGTTTGGAAAGGCATTTTTTAGTGCCTGATAATTGACTTTATTTGAAATTTTGAGATCATCAAGATTTATAAGCTAAGCTTTGAAAAGAATAAGTTTTGTTGAATTTAAAGATAATTTGAATTTTTAGTGAATTATTAAGTGAAGAGAGTTGGTCGCCACGGTAGTTTGGATCACTCAACTTCAAAGGAAGAATCCTCACAATTGAATCATTACATTGCAACAAGAATTGTTGGATAAAAAGTGTCTTTAAGTTATCCTTGCAATAAGTTAAAAAAACCATTCTAATTGAAGCTGATTATAAATTTTGGCAAATTTTGGAATAGAAGAGGGTTGCTGTCTTTAATCCTTGCGTGTTGTTAAGGTACCTTCGCTTTCACCTCTCTTATTTTATTTTTATTATCATCTTCATAGTGACTTGTAATCTCTACATTTCACCTTTTGGCTAATAAATTTTAAGTTTAACTTTTAACCTTTAATATTCTCACTTTAACTTTTAATTTTAACTTTTAACTTTAACTTTCAAACTTAAATTTTATTTTAATTCTTAAATTTAATTTTTAATTTTAACTTTTTAACTTAACATTTTAATTTTTAATTTTAACTTAAATTTTAATTTTAACTTTTTAACTTAATTTTTAACTTTAACTTTTAACTTAACTTTTAATTCAAACTTCAGTTTTTATTCTTATAGTCAATTAATAGTAATAACTTAGTTAATTATTTTTAATATTTTTGTATAGTAAATTTTATTTAATATTTAAATTTAATATTAATAACCATTGTTTGGAAGGCATTAATTTGAATTGAACTATAAACATCCACATTTAAATTAATTCAACAATTTCACAATTAAGAGTCCTTGTATTCCACCTCCTAAACCTATTATGTGGCATCAATTTAATGAGTGGTGAATTTGAGGCTCACATAGATGTTCATATCTTGTACCAAAAGAAGGAGGTGCATCTTTTAATCAATAAAAAATGATTTTCTTAAAGTCAAAGCATCTTCATCTTTGAGCAATAAAATCAACATTGATTGTTGATTCAACCTTTGTTAAGTAAATTCAATCAAGTATATCTTCTGATTCTTTTATTTATGATATTAATAATAATTTTTTAAAATATCATCAAACTTCTAAGTTTAAATTTAAAAATAATCTATTCTATTCTTAAAAATAATTATATATTCTTAAATATAGAGCATAATTACGTATTCTTTAAGCTAATCATGACTTTCCAACAGCCAGATACAGTGATTCAAAAAACTATTTTAATATTGATATATTTTAGAAATAATGGTATATTACAAATGAATTGTAGTGAATAATGACATATAGTTTGTATAGCAAATAAAGTATTCTTTTACAACTATGAAATGAGCCCAGATTGAAAAAAATCCATTAGATAATTATAGAGCTATGAATAATGTAATTTGAAACATTATTAAAATATGTTTTTGAATGTGATATCCAATTACATATCAATACTTTGTAGGACCTCTTTTGGCCTTGATAATTGCTTCTTACATCCTAGGCATACTTTCTATTAATTTTTGGCATAAAACTATTTCAATATTATTCTATTTTGTAGCTATTTTTTTTCATAATTTCCAAACTCCCATTGGTTTTATCTTCTATGTGTTGAGTTGGCATTTGAAGTACTTGTAAAGATATTCAATAGAATTAAGATGAGGAGACTAAGCAAACTACTTCCATGTTGATTTTGAATTATGCTTAAAATTGTTATCTTACTAAAAAATCACCTCTTCTTTAAAAATGCCAAATTCTTCAATTTTAGGGTGCAAGTTTTTTTCAAAATATTTCACAAATTGCTTGGCATCCATTCTCTCCTCAACCTTTGCCATCCTCTCAATCCTATTCTATCCCATATAATTCCATATTATTATATTTTTACCCCCATGCCTAACTATTTTTTAGAACTTTTTGTTAAGCAAGAACTGATTTTTTTGTTTTTATGCCCACTTTTTGCCATGTAATCCAAATCTATTGATTTTTTACCTATTCTGACCAAATAACCTTCTTTTAATCCTCCATAGTCCATTTATTGTACTTCAGAGCAAAATCCAAGTGTTGTTTCTAATGGAATGTAGATAGTAATAGTTTTTTTTTTTTTTTTTTTTTTTTTTTTTCCCTCAACATGGCTTTTAATATTCCATTTATTGAGAATATTTTGAATGGTTTGGATTGACACAAGATTAATGATAATATTGTTAAGGTTTTTAGCAACCTCAACAGTATTTTCAGCCTTCATAATGTTGATTTGACAAACAAATGTCCTTTCATCTACTGTAGTGAACTTCTTTGGTCTATCTAATTTAAGGTTCTTTTTATTAAAAGTAATCTTTTTTTAGCCTAAAAATAGTAGCTTTATTTTAGCCAAGTTTAATAATAATTTTGCTATAAGATTTTTGAAAATAAAAAAAAAATAAGGTGATGTTGTCTTAGAGAGAGTAGTGCCAAGGTCGAGAGAATTTGCCTTAAGAAAGTGCTAGGCTTTTAGCTATCACTAAATGCTCAACCAAGCCTTTAGATAGAAAAATACTAAGTCTATATATAAATTTTTTCCTATAGGAGCAATTACATCAATATATAAGCCTTAAGTATCAAAGATCACCAAAAATGTGATAAAAATATTATAAAAACTTCTATATCCTTAAGGTAATTTTTTTTCAAATTTCAACAGTTCATATCTCATGATCAGACTATCTAAATAAATCCAAATTTTATATAAAATACTGATATACTTTTAAAAACTATCACAATAAATTTTAAATCTAAATTTATTATAGATCTTGAGATATTACTAAAATTTTAATAATAGCATCAAACCCTTGTTTACATATACTTATGTATGAATTTCTTTATATTTCACAAACTAAGTATTTAAATACTATAAATTTTTAATATATAGATTTTTACCTTAATAACAGATAATTTTAGAAATTTTTAGCCAAAATTTCATCTAGAAGTTTAAGATATGGCTCCAACCATTACTATCAATAAAACAACTCACTTACTACCTCTAAATTACATGCACTGTCTTCAACTCTCTATAACTTCTTCATACAAACTTTAAATAAAAAAATTCTTTTACAAAAGATATAGATCTTAAAATTATCATTACAATCACATCTTTTGATCTCAAAAATCTATCATAAAACTCCTTGTATCCTCAAAATAGCAATACTATATCTTAAAAAATACTTTAATTTCAAATGGCTCTAACTTCATCACTTTAATTCCAAATCTTCTAAAATTTGTAAAAAAATCATAGTCCAAATCCTGAACTTTACAATTCTTACGTCCAATTCTCAAATATCTAATTTAAAATTTCTGAAATCCATATTATAGACATAAACAACCTACTAAATATCTATTGGACATGGCTTTCAACCAATAGAAATAAAGATCTTTACCTTTTGCCTTCATTTGACCATGCCTTAATTTCATCCTCCCTCTAAGCTTCTTAGTAGTTTAGATTTTCATTCTTAGGCTTCTACCTTCTCTTAAAACTCTATACTAAATTTCTAAATCTTATAGAATTTAAATACTATAATAAAAATAGATAAAATTTAAAATAAAGTTTTTTATATCCACTTTTTTAAATTAATTTATTAACCATTCTAACATACATCAAGAATTATGAATATAAAAGTCTAATACTTTCTATGGAAGTTTTTAGAAGTATAAAGAAGTTTCTAGAAGTCTAAAGAGGCTTTTAGAAGCCTTCTAAAAGATTATGGAAGATTCTACAAGTATCTAAAAGGTTCTAAAAATTTATAGAATATTCTTAAAGGCCCTAAAATGTGGTAATTTGGAATATATTTGTGCTAGAAATTGTGATTAAAAATGGTGATTTTATAGTTGCTAATAAGCATTAATAATGTCATAAGATTAGTTTTAATATTGTCATAGTAAATTTGATGATGATAGAATGATATAATATTGAATAATTGATAGAATCCAAAAATTAGACACTACACTCAAAAAATTGTTTCAATACTATTTGAAGTTAGATTGGTTATAGCTCTGTAATTATTTGATGGATTCTTTTTAACTTAGGCTCATTTCATAGCTATAAAAGAGTAATTTATTTACTATACAAACTACTTGTCATTATTCATTACAATTCATCTATAATACTTAATTCTTTTTAAAATATATTAATATTAAAATAGTTTTTTGAATCATTGTATTTTAGATATAATAAGATTTTAGAACTAATATTGAAAGATTTTTGGTGGCTACAAATTTAGAAGGTAATTAAAGACTTTGTATAATTATGTGATATTTGTTCAAGCTCAAAAACTCTTTGTCATTAATCTTATAGACTTCTTTAACTATTACCTATTTCAGAACAACCATGGTCTTTTATTTCAATGGATTTTATTATGGATCTTACAATCTCAGATTTGTATGATTTTATATTTGTAATAATAAATCATTTTATCAAAATGGTATATTTTGTATTATATATAAAATCTATCATAAGTAAAGAAATAGCTAAATATTTTTTGACAATATCTATCATGATCATGGATTGCTCAAAGATATTAGATTAGATAAAAGGACTCAATTTGCATCAAGATTTTAGAGAATTCTTTTCAAGATTCTAAAAGTAGATATAAAACTCATTTCAACTTTTTATCTTCAAATTAATGTATAAAAAAAATAGATGCATCAAGTTCAAGAACAGTATTTGAGGTGTATCATTAGCTATCATGAAGATGATTAGACAACTCTTTTGCTATTGGCAAAATTTATGTATAATAATTTAGTATATTTTTTTATTCAAAAAACACCTTTTTTTTGCCAATTATGGTTATCATCTATGGTTTGATACTTTTGACTTCTCAAAAGTTTATAATCTTTTAGTAAAAGATTTGGCAAATAATTTGTGAAAGCTATATGCAACAATGAAGGTGTAATTAAAAGAAGCTCAAGAACAACAAAAGTTTAATGCAGATTCCTATTATAAGAAATAACTACTATTCATTGTTGATGACAAGATACAGCTACTTTCATGCAATATCAAGACTATTTGTCCTTATGATAAGTTAGACTATTTCAGCTTGGATCTTTTGCTATTTGTGAATAAGTCAATCTTATTGCTTATTGATTACATCTATCAAAGTCTATGAAGATCCATCCCATATTCTACGTATCTCTTTTTGAGCCATGTAAGATAGTGAATATCTTAAAAAGAAAACAAATGCCACCTCTTTCTATAGAAGTGGATAATAATCAAGAGTTTGAAATATAAGAAGTTTTAGATTTATGGAGGGGCGAAAATAGATTGGAATATTTTATTCATTGGTGCAGATATGATATTAAAGAATGTACATAAGAGCCAATAAAGAATCTTACAAATGCAACAAAGAAGGTTGGGACTTTTCATCAATATCATTTATTAAAATCAAGATGAAGAATAGTAAATCCTTGTTATAAAAAAAACAAGATCCAAAAAATATAGAATTTTATCTTCTATTCTTTTTTATAATTTCTATGTATTTGTGATACTAAAGAAATAGAAAAAAAACAACCAAGAGATTCAACTTAAGAGATATTATTTGCTAATTTATTAGATTAGATATTATAATTATTACAATCTTCAAGATAATGTAATCAAAATGAAAATCCTCAAGAATGACATATCCTTCTTCAAACAAATAATAAGATATAATGTATTCGATATCACGATCTTAGAAGAGATTCTCAATATTTGATGATTTTATTTGAGGTAAAAATGGTTTTCAATGATATTTTAAATATTTTATTTAAAAAGACTTATGAAAGCTTTAAAAATGTTCAAATAATAGGATGATTTTTTTTGTCATAATATAGAATACTATTAATAATTGAGAAGACTTATCAACCATCTTTGAAGAGAATAAAAATCAGAGTATGTAACAAATATAATTTGCCACATCTTAGATTTTTTCAACATATGCTGACTATTTTTCATGAAACTTGTCTCTTAAAGGAAGAGTTATGTCATAGATATAAATATTTATTTTAATATTAATCTATATACTTAAGTAGAAATAAGTAAAAGTATATTTATTTCATAATATATTCTAAAAAAGCCATTATTTCACAAGTTAACCATGTCCCTTACATGTTAGTAGCTTATAGAATAAGTTAACTATGTGGCATATTTATAAAAAACCTATCTTGCAAGTTAAAATACGTGTCTTACAAAGTCAATATATTTTAGAGGTTTTATAGAACATCGCCATATATCATATATACTGTATACTCTATAGAACATTGCCATATAGCTTTTAGTCAGGTAGTATATATGAAGGCAAGAATGAAGCCTTCTTCATTCTTGTCAATAAATTTTTAGTCTTTAGTCTTCTTTCAAGACTTTTTAATTTTCTTCTCTTTTGCAATAGCTATTTTGATTTAATACTATATCATCTTTAAGTGATTTTTTAATTATTTTGAGTGATATAAGAGTGTATTAAGGATTTATTTTTTTGAGATTCATGTTCTTGATAGTGATTAGGCACTGACATTGCAAGATTAGATCAATGCTTGATTGGTAGTAGAATTCACAAAAATTGATAGAATTAAATACTTCTAATATATAAATTAAAAAAAGTTGAGTATGAAATCCATACACCATTGTTATTGTGATGGTCTATTGGCCTTCAAATATATAATTGGTGAAGATATTTTCCATACTTTACTACATAAAAAAAGAATGAAAGTATTAGTATAAAAAATAATTAATATAATTTCAATAGTGGTTGAAATAAAATTGATGCATTATTCAAATAGACCAACTAAAAATAAGATAGTATCAAGGGCATAAATCACAATAATAAAAATCTCAAAACATTCTTGTATTACTTAAGAAAATTAAATATTTATTCAAATATTATATAATATTAGAAATAAATGGCTATTACTAAAAACAAGAAGAATCAAGCTCTCTCTTTCTCTCTCTCTCTCTCTATATATATATATATAAGTGATAGATAGTTTTTCTTAATTTATATGTTTTTTATTATTCTAAAGCCAATCTTATTTATCATAGGTAAAAAATTGACTCTTTCAAGTAACTTTTGTAATGACGTCAACTTCTTGTTTTTTGGTTAAAATATGTGTTACTTCAATTTCTTTAGATATTATCTTTTTTTAATGAAGTAGTGTTGGATCTTGATGTATTTGATTCTTATATGTAATATAAGATTCTTTACAAGTTTAGTGATATTGACGTTGTTGTAGATGAGAGACATTGGATTTATTATTTTTATATTAAAATTATGTAGTATCCTTGTCTATATGATATCTTTTATTGTTTTGCTCATAATCTTGTACTTTGTTTCTATTGTTGAAGTCACTACTATAGATTGAAATATATTTTTTTATGTAATTAGCACATTTCTAAGTTTAATAAAAAAATTGATAGTTGATTTTTTTCCATCCAAGTCACGTATCTAGTTTGAATTAAAGAATATATTTATTTTCATGTTATTCTATTTTAAAAAGAAGATGCCTAAATCACTTGTCCCTTAGAGACATCATAAGTTCTTTTTTGCCTCATTCATATGAGCTTGAAGTAGTTTGATTATAAAGCAAATGAATACACATACCACATATAATAACTCTATTTTAGTATATATAATAAATATCTAATGTATAAGTTATGATTTGTATTACTATGATGAAGTCCAATAGTAGCAATATGCAAGTCTATGTCTATATACCTAGTTCATTTGGATTATTGCAATTAATATATTATTGTTTTCAATTTGTAAACTAATTCTTTATTCTTATCAACTTCAAAGCCTTGGAGATGTATCATATAGACTTCTTTCATTAAGATTCTATTCAAGTTTATAGCTTTGATATCAAGATGTATTAGTTGCTAATGTTTCTAAGTTATTAGGATAACAATTATCTTTATTATAGTCTATTTGATTGTTGGTGAAAACGTGTTTTTAGAAGTCATGGCCTTATCTTTGTTGGAAACTTCATATCACAAGTCTTATTTGAATTATTCAAATGTTCCATTTACTTTCAATTTTTTTCAAAAACTCACTTTGTGGTTATCACTTTCTTGTATGGAAATAAAAATATTAAGTTCTAAGTCTAAGAAGTTATATTTATTCTGTATTGGTGCTTGCTAGCTTGGTTTTTTGTAAGCTTGATTAAAGTTTGTTAGTTTTGAGGTGATATTCAATAAAAAAATATATTCCTATAAGTAATTGGAGACTCTTTTTAGTCTAAATGAGGTACAAATAAACAATAAGGTGGTAAGTGTTGGTCTTTATTATCTTAAGGATTGTGAATTGTCTTTGTGTAGTAGAAGTGGAGATGCAACCAGACATTGTCGTATTATAATACGACTATATGGTAAAAGATGATAATATGGATCTTATTATAGAAGAGCCAAGTTAAAAGATAAAGTAAAAAAATATGGATAAAAGATAGGAAGGTAATAAAATTTTTAGTAGTAGTACTATTGTTTTACAAAAGTGACTTCTATTTACTTTATAGGACCATAAATAAAGCAAAATAAGGTAGATTAGAAAAATAAATGATATAATTATCTTTAAGAAGTAGTTAAAAGTAAATTCTAGCAAAAATTATCTAAAAAAACTAGATATTGATACCCAAGGAGGGCCAGTTATCAACCAGGGTCAAAATCAGACCTTGAAGCACAAAACTAAGCACCTATGGCAATTCGAGGGTTCTTTTGGAAATCGGAGAGTAGGATTTGAGAGCAAACTAGATAAGGTTTCTATGAGCATTGGTTTTTAGTGATTTAGATTTGTAATGACTTTGTAAGAGCTTTACAAAGTCAAGTTTATTTTTGGATGACTTGGATTTGGTGAAATAAAATAGGATTGACATTTCTAGTAATTTTAAGAGTTTTATAATAGATCTATAGGTGAAATTTTATCAGTTAATGATCATAGTTGTGTTTAATTTGTGTTATGAATCTTAGCTCAATCTAATGGTTGAATTGAGGATTATTGAGGTTTAAATGGATGAAGGTCTTAGAAAGTAGAATTTTAAGTTGAGTGAGGATTTTTAATATTTCTTACAATCTACCAATTGCATTGAAGTGAAATTTTTATATGAAGATATTAGACTTTTTTTCCTATGTATATGAGAATTTTGAAATTAATCAAATGGTGAAAAAGAGAGATATTGGCTCTAAGAGATTGGCATCAAGATTGGAGAAAGAGGCCGCCCAATACCCAAGCACGTTTTTGAGGTTATCGTCTATTTGATAATTTTGATCCTTTTCAATTTTTTTGTACTTATTTTCAACTTAGTTTTTAATAATTGTGTAAATTTTGAGTTAAGATAGACAATTCATTCATTAGTTATTGAGGTTTAAGTCTATTGTAGAAATTACCAGGATTTGATTAGGGTTTGATTTAGGGTTAGGATTTGGTTAGGATTTGATTTAGGATTAGGATTTGATTAGGATTTCATTTAGGATTTAGGATTTGATTAGGATTTGGTTCAGAATTTAAGATTTGGTTTAGGATTTGATTTAGTATTAGGATTTGGTTAAGATTTGATTTAGGATTAGGATTTGATTAAGGTTTGATTTAGGATTTGGTTAGGATTTGATTTAGGATTTGGTTAGGATTTGATTTAGGATTTAGGATTTTATTAGGATTTATTTAGGATTTAAGATTTAGTTAGTTTTGGCCTAAAATTTGAATGAATTCCAATAGGATTTTAATTAGGATTAAATTAAGATTGAATTGAGATGTATTTGAGATATATTTGTAATAATTCTAATATTTCTTTAAGATTTCTTATTGTTACTTTGTAATTCCTTTGAGATTTCTTTGAATTTGATTAAAGCTTGTTTAGCATTATTATGGTCTAATTAAAATTTAGTTAGTATTCTATTAGAGTTAGGATTTTGTTATTGCACTTTCCATTCTACCTTCCACAGCCGGGTACCCAGAGCATTCTTATGCAAGATTTCATGTATTACGACAATGTAGAAATGAATTAGAGTTGTCCACTTTATTTTATTTTTTTACAAAGAAGTAAGTTGGCTTTGTATTTTTGTGTCTCTTTTTGCAATTGGACTAACTTATTTGTATTGTTTAAAAATTCAAATAGAATTATTTAAGTAATGATGTCCATTAATGAATAATTGAAGTGGCTATATGGAGTAGAAATGACATAGTTTGCTTATTGAATTTAACATCTACCCTCACAAAAACCTTTCCCTTTTTAATATCATAGATACAATATCATATTATTTGATTGTTGAGGCCAACAAAAATAAAATATTATGCATTGAATTTGAACTTTCATCGCAATTTCTTCTTTACATGGATATATAATGTACAATCAAATACCTTGAATTTTTTGAGGTTAATAGACTTATCAATGTATAGCTCTATTAATGAAAATCTATGATTGATTCTTGAAGGACTACTGTTGGTTGAATAAGTGATTGTAGAAACAACCTCTTGGAAAAAAGATGGTAATAATGCCACATAAATAGTCATATTTCTTACTTTATTAATGATCAATTCTTACATCTTCGAATTTTATTTTGGTATGGAATGTATTGTGTTGTCAAATATTATGTGATGTATAAATATTTGCAAAAATTGATGAATTTTACAAATATGAATTCACTTCTTGTATCCATATTCAAGCGATATATTCAATCTTGACTTTTTTCAATTTGCTGATAGAATCCTTTGAAGCATAAAATTTTTTCACTTTTATTTTTTAAGAAAATTTCTAAATTTTATAACTATAGTCATGAATTATGGTAAAAAAAAATATGTAGTGCTGCCAAATAAAGTGTTCTTAAATAATCAACATAAATTGGAATGTAACCACTTTTGTTTCTTGATTATTCTTATAATGTTTATCTGTGAGTAGTTTACTTTATGAGATTTTTTTAGTACATAATCATAATAAAAAGACTTCTAATTGAAAGATAAGGCATATCTTTTATTATGGTGCATTGTGACAATAAATGTAAAGACTTATAATTAATATATCTAAGTCTTTGGTGCCAAAATTACACATCATGGACTTTGATCATAATAAGCTATGATTCTTTTTTTTTTAGTGCTATGAGTTTCTAAAGCTTTGACTCATAATCTTTTATATCTTTATCTATAAAAATAAAAAGTGATTTTTTTCTTATTCTTTAATATTTTTCAAAAGAAAAATTACCATAAATCCTTAATTTGTTTTTATTCCTATAAATAATTAGTTTTTCTTAATATTTGGTAAATAAAAAAAAAATGGATTTTTTTATTTGGATATTTGTAGTTCATCCTAATGGATCCTTTTGTAATAAGAATATATAAGTGCTTATCTATAAATTTGACTTTAGTGATCTTAAATGTAGAAATAAGTTTTTAGATATTTGTATCAATGGCAATTATGTGCACTGAAGCTCTAATGTTAAGATACCATGAGTTTTTATCTTCTTCTAAATTCATGGCAAACATTGCTTAATCAAAGAACTCTAATTTATTCTCTTCTTGTTTCTCTTTTGGTTCTGTTTTTTCTTTAGATATTACCATGTTTGTTAGTAGATTATCTATTTGAATCTTTACTCAATAAAAAAAAAAAAAAAAAAAAAAAAATTGTATCCAATAATTCTATTGCTTGGAGCTATTGTATCATTTATTTTTATAAGGGATCATGTCAGAGAGAATCTTTGTTTTGGCAAGTTTTATGCTAATTTATTTTGCCATATGTCTCACTTATTGTGTCTTCTTTTTTATCAAAAATCTTAATGTATTTCAAAAAAATATTACTTCTTTGTCTTTTGCTACTTTGCTTGATTGTCATGATTCTTCAACTAATAGCTTTTTGATCAACTTCTAAAAATTGGAATATTTTTCTAGGACTAATAAGTCTTAGACATGTCCTTTATATCCTCAAGGTAATGTGGACATGTCATGATTTTGGTACTTCTTCTCTTATTGACCTTGATTGTATTATCAGCTTGTATCAATTATACAAATTAGAAGAAGATACATAAATTCGTGGAATCTGTATCAAAAAGAAAGTAAAAAAATAAAAGAAAGTATGTATATTGAAGGAAGAATTAAAATGGCCATTGCCAAAGACTAAAAAACATAAGATTCTTGAAACTAGACTATAAGAAAAAAAAGAGTTGACAAGAATGAGGAAGGCTTCATTCTTGCCTCTATATATACTATTTAATTAAGAATTATGTAAAAATATGCTATAGGACCTCTAATATGTGTCCAACTTGTAAGACATATGTCTAATTTGTAAAGGAAAGTTTCCTAAGTATGCACCATATATCCAATTTGTACTACAAGTAGTCAATATGTTGACAAGTTGTCGTATGGCATGATTTGCTATCTGGAAATACACTGGGTATCTAGTTATAGAGAGTGTAGCTTAAACCTTTATATGAAACTTGTATTAGCCTCCCAAAACTCCTTTATTTTGAATAAAACTCAAAATATAACAAAACCCCTTCAAAACATATTTCTCCCGCAAAGGGTTTTCTTGTTCTGAACTTTAGAAAATAATAACTCTTAATATAATTGTTTAATTTGTTTCAAATTTACAGGATAGGTAGAATTCACCCTTAAATTTTATCACAAAAAAAACCAACTACAAATTCATTCCCGAACTTCTAGCATCTAAGAAACCCTAGTAGATGCTCTAAACCCTAATTTACAAGCATCTGAACACTATTTTCTTAATATTTCAAGAATCCAATACTCAAATGTCATAAAACTTAAGTATAAAGTTTACTAACATAAAATTACACATTTCTTGAAATTTTGAGCCAAAACCTTGTCAAATTGCTCAAGATATAGCTCAAGAGACAACCACTAGTAAATCGGATTACTTACTACCCTTAGATTGCATGTGCTGACTTCAAAATCCAATAACTCCTTTACTTCAACTTATAATCCAGTAAGCAGTATGTGAAAAGTGTAGCCGCAAAAGTGTTCTCTTCAATCGCAGTCGCCAATCTTCAATTGCTATTCGTATGTGTGCGTTATGCCAAAAAGAGTGACAGTAGCTCCCAAATCAAAACCTTAACTTTGAGCGCTTGTATCTTCTTTATATAAACTCCAAACCATACAAAACTTATACCAAAACCATAGCCAAAAACCTAAAACTTCTGATCCTAGCCTTCAAAACTCGAATGGCCTCGAGAATCTAATCCTAATCCCTAATATGGCCTCGGGCAGCCTCCTCAAAGCCCATTGGTCATGATTTTTGACCAATAGGAATGGATATTTTCATCATCTATCTCCATTCATTTATATTGGTGCCCTAATTATTCCCTTTGCTACCAAAACCCTTCTTTAATCTTTTTTTATTATAAGATTTAATAATTTATGCTCTAAACATCAAATAAAAGAATCAAAATAAGTTTATAAATGTCACCAATGTCTAACAAAGGTGACTCTAAATATTTAGAAGTTACTATCAACCAAAACCAATCTTAAAAGCCACTATCAAAAGGAAATTAAAGTTATACAAATTCTATAGTAATCTTTTTAAACAACCTCTTAACAAAGTAATGATCAAATTATATTCTACAACCAACTAAAATCTACTAACATGGCTCTCACCATGTTACTTAATAAATTATACATTAAGTACATAATTACATTATTTTCATATAGTAGCCAAACCACAATACGACAACGTGGCTACCTTGTTGGCCAAGTTTTCAACCTATCAATCACATATAGACATGTATAAAGGTAAAGCAACTTCTATGAATCTTTTAAGAAGTTTTCTATAATATATTATCATATTTATCTATTTTGACTTACTTTTGTCTACTTTTATTATCTAGATAATTATGAGAATAAACATATATATCCATGACATTATCTCCCCTTCTATGAATAAGTTCTATAAGGAGTGGTGATTACATATTGATAAAGTCTCAGATGCGCCAAATTGTATTTGCCACATATTCTGATCTTTGTTCTCTTTGAATGTAGTTGATAGGTTCCTTCAATCGTTGATAATGTTTTATACCAGGGCAAAAAAACCACCTTGATATTTAATCATTATTGAGGCCTTCATAACTTCCTTCAAATAAAATATTAGTAATGCCATTAAAAGTAGTTCTTAGCTCTAAAAGTATCACTAAACAGTAGGAGTTCCTTCGAAGGTCGTGGTACTAAATGTATTGTATCTTGCCATCTATTTCAAGGAGAATATGTCATTCTTGAGGATCTTCATTTCAATTTTACTATCTTGAAGGTTGTGATAGTCACAATGTCTCATCTAGTAGCTCAACAAATGATAGCTCTTAAATTGAATCTGTTGGTTGTTGGTTCTCCATCTCTTAAGCAATAAAAAATCTAAAGAAACAATAATATAAGATAAAATAAAATCTCCATTGGACTTACTTTTCTTTATATGAAAGAATTTCTTGACTCTTCATCTTGGTTTTGATGGATGTCATTGATGAAAAGATTTAACTTTAATTGATGTATTTGCTAGATTCTTGGATGGCTCCTAGGTACATTTCTTAATGTCATATCCATGCCAATGTACAAGATATTCTAACCTATTTTGGCACCCCCTTGAATCTAAGACTTCTTCTACCTCATATTCTTCATTATTATCTATTTTTATAGGAGGTGGTGGTATTTGCTTCCTTCCTTATATATCCATTGTCTTGTATGGCTCAAATAAAGACAAATGGAATACATGATGGATTTTCATAGACTCCGATAGGTGTAATCAATAAGCAAATGGATTGATTTGTTTACAAATAGAAAATGGTCTAAGCTTATGATAATCTAGCTTGTCACAAGGAGAAATAGTTTTAATATTATGACGAAATAACTATACCTTATCTTCTACATGGAATTGAGGTTGTTCCTTGCAATAGACATTTATTTTGGCTTTTTGTCGTTCTTGAGCTTCTTTTAATTGTGCCTTTATTATTGCATGTAGCTCTGACAATCGATTTGTCACATCTTTTGCTATAAGATTATCAACTTTTAAAAAGTCAAAAATATCAAATCTTTGATGATAACCATAATTGGCAAAGAAAAATGTTTGTTGAGTAGAAGAATGTACCAAATTATTGTAAGCAAACTTTGCCAATGGCAAAAGAGTTGTCCAATCATCTCGTTGATAATTGATGGCACACCTCAAATATTGCTCTAAAACTTGATTTATCTATTTTATTTGTCCATTAGTTTGAGGATGGAAAGCCAAAGATAGTTTATATCCACCTTCAATATCTTGAAAAGAGTTCTCTAAAATCTTGATAAAAATTGTATTCTTCTTTCTGAAATAATATCCCTTGGTAATCTATGATAGCAATAGATGTTGTCAAGGAAAAGTTTAGCTATCCCTTTACTTATGATAGATATTGCATATGGTATAAAATATGCCATATTAGTGAAATGATCTACAATGACAAATATGAAATTAAATAAACTTAAAATTAAAAGATTCCTAATAAAATCCATAGAGATAAAAGACCATGGTTGTTCTGGTATAGGTAATAGTTGGAAGAGTCTACAAAATCAATGACGAGGAGTTTTTGATCTTGAACAAACATCACATGTCTACACAAATTCTTTAATAGCCTTCTATATTTGAGGCCACCACAAATCTTTGGATATAAGCTCTAAAGTCTTATTATATTCAAAATATCTTGCTACAAAGAAATTGTGATAAGCTTCAAGAGCACATAATCATGCTTCTCTTTCTGGAACATATAAACATTCTTTAAAATAGAATAGACTCTCTTTAAACTCAAGCTTAAAAGTATCTTGAGACTTAGAAGAATTGTTTTTAATATCATCAACAAGAAGGTCTAAGAACATACTTGCTTGAATCTACTTAAAAAAGTCAAATCAATAGTCAATGTTGATTTCATTCCTTAGAGATGAAATTATTTTAGCTTCAATAAAATTAACTTTTATTGATCAAAATATACTTTTTTTTCTTTTGATGTAAGATATGAATATCTAAAAAAGGTATTAGACAAACCTTATTTTTTTCTTGGTCGATAAGTAATATTGAACTTGAATCTTGACAAAGATATACTCCGATGAGCTTGGCAACAATTCAAAACATGTGCTAATATGAAATACTTGAGGTTCTTATGATCCATATACATAGTGACTGGACTTGAAGTGCCTTCTAAATAATGATGCCATTCTTAAAAAGAATCTATGATTGCAAGAAGCTCCTTGTCATAGATCTCATAATTAATCTTGATTTTTGAAAATTTTCTTAAATGAAAAGCTACTGGATGAATTTTTTCATTTACTCCTATTTGTGATAAGATTGCACCGAAGGCAAAGTCAGATGCATCTGTTTCCATAAAAAATGCTTTGCAGAAGTCGATGCAATATGTAATTAGTATAGAAGTAAAAGCTTACTTCAAAGCTTCAAATGATGCTTCTACTTCTTTATTCCACTCAAGCTTGTCTTTACAAGTTAAGCATGTAAGTGGCACTGTAACTTCAGAAAATTTCTTGATAAAGATCTAATAATAATTGGCAAATTCTAAAAAGTATTATACATCTCTTATTATTTTTGGAATCTTCGAGTTTATGATTGTGTGAATTCTTTTAGGATCCATCATTAGACTATTGTTTGAAATGATGTATCCTAAGAAGTCAACTTGAGTAGTATAGAATATACACTTTTTTAACTTGGCATACAATCTCACATCTTTAAGTTTATATAATACACAACGAACATGAACTTCATATTCATTTGTATTCTTAAAGTAGATTAAAATGTTGTTTAAGTAATAGACAACAAAATCACTTAGAAATTCACAAAAAATATCATTCATAAGATGTTAAAAAGAAGTTGGTATATTCATGAGTCCAAAAAGCATGACATTATATTCAAAGTATCCATATCTTGTTCGAAATACAGTCTTCCATTCATCTCCTTCTTTAATGCAGACCACATTATATGCTCTTCATAGATCTATTTTTATATAGATCTTAGCTTGATTTAATTGATCAAGAAGTCTAGATATCTAAGGTAAAGAAAATCTTATTCAGTCAACTCATTTTGTGATAAACTATAAATTGGACCAAATGGCAGCTTAGTTCCTTCTTTAAGATCGATTGAGCAATCATATGGATAATGCTCCAAGAAAATATCTGTATTCTTTTTTTTAAAAACATCTTAAAAATCTCGATATTGACTTGGAATTTTACTTGAAATCTTTTCATTATTTAAAATGGATGTGGAATGAATATAAGACGATCTTTCTTTTGCACCATGCAAAAAAGCTTTTGTACCTACAAGTATAGGTTTGGCTACACTAGACTCATGGCTTTCTATTAAATTATAAAAAATCTTAATGATATTTGAAGAAAAGTCAAGTTTACAAGAAATCCAATCTATCACAGGATTATATTTTTCTAGCCACAATAAACCTAAAATGATTAAATTAGAGAGAGATCTAATTATATTAAAAATTATGTAATTATTATGACCATTTATTATAAAATCTATAAGAAGTGTTTCATGAATAACATCTCCAAAAGATAATAGATGACTATCTATGACTTCTATGTGTACAGGTATATTTTTTTGTATTAACTGTATATTATGACTTTTAACAAATTCTTCATCTAAAAAAGAAGCTAAGGCTCCTAGATCTATTAAAGCAAGGGCTTTGTGATTATTAGATCTTAAATGCACATCTATTATAAAATAAGGAGAAGGTTCTAAGGAGATAATAGGACCATCATTAGAAATTGTACAAGATTTCAACCGCATGGTTCCTATTGTAGCTAGACAAATTTATTTTTTGACATGTTTTCATCTTTGATAGCAATACTCTTCATTTTGTAGTTGGATCATTTCCTTGGAAAATATTGAATAGTGAGCTTAGCTTCTCTACAATATAAACATAATCTTTCTTAATGACAATGAATCTTTTTTTGTTTGATAAGAGGTTTAAAATGTATTGCAACAATTTACATGTCTTCTACTTCTAAATGTATAGATTGAGAAGTCATTGGTGTCATTATTGAATTATAATAATATTGAGGTTTTCTTATACAATTCTCACATCAAAATTCAAAAAGTTATTTATTATAATTTATAGCAAAATTAATTGCTTGACTCAATGTCTGAAAATTAGGTAAATTGAGTATCAATTTTTTTACTTCATATTGTAATCTATAGAGAAATTGGCTAATGAGTACTACATCATTTCACTTAATATTTGTCACTAATTGTTGAAATTGTGAAGTGTATAATATCACTAATTATTTGCTTTATTGTAAGATACAAATCTTGTTGGTTATAACACGGATTGCATCATGTTCTCCATATACATATCAAAACTCTACTAAGAATACTTTCAAATAATTAATATTGAATCATGATATTTAAAAAATGATGAAAACCATGATAAAACACAACTTGAAAGTAGTATTCCAATAAACTTGACTTGTGATCCTTAAGTTAAATAACTTTGAGGTTGTAGTTCAATCACTAGTTGTATCTGACTGATGAATCTTTGAAACTTAGATCTTGTACCATCAAATTTCTTAGACAATTCAATTTTTGGTTTGTTAAAACTTGAACGATGTTCCATTATAGGAGTAGTAGTATGACTTGGTGTAGATATTGAAGTAACTCCAATCATCTCTATATCTTAATTGTTTGATAATCTTGTTGCTCTTTGTGGTCGTTGACTGAGTTGATGCATTAAGAACATTAAGTCTCTTATTTGCTCTTGCAATTTGAACCATTGTACTCTTCATTTTAGCAAGCTCTTCCATGCTAGTACAATAAAAAAAATATATATATTTATTTTTATAGAATATAATACTCAAGAATCAAAAATAAATAAATAAATAAAATCTAAAAACAATATCAATTTAGAAGAAGATAATCTATAACTTCTAATATACTTATGTCTTATCAAGAAAAAAGAGTAATCCACTCTTAATCAACAAAAGATAAAGCTCTAATATTATATATGTATTGTAGAATAAGTAGTTATTTTTAGAATGTAGATACCTAGTATATAGTATAAATAGGGATAGATAACTATTGAAAAGGTGGTTCAGCAAGTAGAATGGATGAATAGTTAAGAAAAGTAGTTATCATCCATAGTATAGGAGTTAGTATCTCAGGGTAGTATAAGGAGGATGGGAGAGAGGAAGAAAATGCTAGACTGTGATAGTCATGAGCCGGGGTACCAGATTATGATAGTCATGAGCCGAGATAAGCTTGTTGCTATCTCTTCTTCTTAGTTTTCTAGTTTCTTTTGAGTTAGTGTTGATTTTAGTGAAGAGAATTAATTTAATGAATCAATGTTTGATTTATGAAGTTGTTTATGGATCACTGTTTATTAATTGTTGTGAAAGATTGATGATGTATGGAAGTTTTCAGTCACTATTTATTACAAGGTTGTGAGTTCAGTGGAGAGGAATTGTAATCGAAGGAATTATCTTGATCAGATTTTGTGGATTGAAAGTTGTTCGTTTCAGGGTTTGGGTTATGATTGTGTGTTCGTGAATTATACAGGGTACTGAAATTGATGTCGTGGTTGTTATCGTATTGATATGAGAGAGTGGACAGTAGGAGGAAAAGTTAAGTGTTCTTCGATATTGTAAGCATTCAGCAGTAGCGGTTAATTGTGTGACCCTAACAATTGGAGCTCATATACATGGTCTTTCCCTGTGTTTGAATTCCTCTATATGGGTTTATTCTGGGAGGTTTCTTCTGGAATAAGTAAAACAATAATCACATGTACTCTTGTGAATTTGTGAAGAATAAAAACTGGAAGAAGATACATAAACTTGTAGAATCTATGTCAAAAGGAAAGTGACAAAATAAAAAAAAATATATATTTGTATATTCAAAGAAGAATTGGAATGGCTATTGCTAAAGATTAGAAAACACAAGACTCTTGAAACTAGACTAAAAGCAAGAAAAGAATTGGCAAGAATAAAAAAGGCCTCACTTTTACCTCTATATATATTATTTAATTAAGAACTATGTGGCGATATGCTATAGGACCTCTAATACGTGTCCAACTTGTAAGACACATGTCTAATTTGTAATGCAAGTTTCTTAGGTGTGTACCATATGTCCAACTTGTATTATAAGTGATCAACATGTTGACATGTGGCATCATTGTTGGCCAAGTTTTCAACCTATTAATCACCTATAGACATGTGTAAAGGCAAAGTAGCATCTATAAAGCTTCTAGGAAGCTTTCTACAAGATATTATCATATTTATCTACTTTGACTTACTTCTATTTATTTTTATTATCTAGATAATTATTAGAATAAATATGTATGTTCGGAACAGCTTGCTAATTTGTTGGATGTAATTTGTAATCAAGCTTCATTTATCTATTGCAATTAATTGTAATTGATTGAATAATAATATTATTAGTATTATGTTATTATTGTCAAAAAACTTGTACAAGATTTATTATGCTTGTGTTACATTATTGATGTTAATAATTTAATAGATGATATTAATCTTTATGAATATTATTAACATAATGTACGTATATACAATTAAAGAAGATTCTAGAAAGTTTTAGAAGGTTCTAGAAGATTTTAGAAGATTCTAGTAGAATCTAAGAAGGCTCTAGAAGGTTCTAAGAGGTTTTAGAAGGTTCTAAAAGGTTCCATAAGATTCCAATGGATTCTAAGAAGGTTCTAAAAGATTCCAATATATTCTAAGAAAGTTTTAAAAAATTATAGGAGATCCTAAAAGGTTCTAAGAGACTTTGATTGATTTAGAAAGTTTCTAAGCTTCATAGAAACTTCTCAAGAAGCTTCTTAGAACCTAATATATATGAGAGTCAAGGTTGAAGAGATCCTCAGTTTTCACAACTCACTTCTTCTGATTTAACGAGGACCTTCTTGCCTTCTATCCAATTGTTGTTCTAATGTCAAACTAAGTGTATTTCTTGGTCTTGAATCTTTGTCTTGTATATGGTCCCTGATAGTTTATCGAGACTAACATAAAATAATATTGGAAGCTTTGCCTTTCTTGACAGAGAGTGGATTACCCCTCTTCTTTGAAATACTATAGCATTTTAGAGGTTGCGGATTATCCTCTTCTAGACTAATATTATTCTTTTTTAATATTCTTTTGATTTTTTTTTATATACCATAGAGTAGATTTTTTTCTATTGAAGGTATATATTTCTCTAAATTTCTATGGTAGAAGGTGGAAAAGTCAATATGACAGTCTCTAAAGAAATCAAGTTAAATGCTATTATTAATACTTTTAAAGTATTGAAGATTAAGACAAAGACTTTATCAAAGCATAATAAAGAACTATATATAACCATATGCAATGGTCAAGGAGCTGGAGCGCCTCAACTACTACATCAAATTGTAATAGAGGTTCCAAATTCTCAAATAAATATGTTTGCTTCAAATATGAGAGGTGCATCCACTCAAGGCAATGATTTGATAACAATAACATCAAAAGAACCAAAGATCAGGCTCCCAAAATAAACGTTCTTCAATTATGCTACATGTATATACCAATTATTATGCAGCTTCTTCACTATCACAAACCAAAAAAGATCATATATTCTTTGCCAATCTTTTTCTTTGTTTTATTATACATGTATGATTAGGAGTCACAAAACTAAAGTATCAGGCATTACTTGACTTAGAAGCCTCCGCATGTTTTATTGACAAAGAATTTTCTAAATTACATAAAATCTATATGGTCAAAAAATCCAAAGCTGTACATATAGAAGTAATAGATGATCGACCTTTATCCTCTAGAGACGTCACTCATGAAACGATTTCATTAGAAATAACCTTTGACAACCATAACAGTCAAGTAGTATTCAACATCATTAGATCACCATCAAGTTCAATCATTTTAGGTCTCTCATGGCTTAAAAAAGATAATCTATAGATAGATTAAATATCCCAAAAGTTAGAATTTCTTCTAGTAGATTATAGAATCCTCATATCTATGAAAAAACTTCTAACACCTGATAAGCCAAAACTTAAACAACATTTATTTATTGGAACTAAAGTATTTGTGAGGGTGGTCAAATAAGGTATTATGTTTGCTATCTATGCAAATCTACAATCAAAACCTATGGTTGCTACAATAATAATTCCAAAGGCATATAAGGATTTTACAAATATATTTGAAAAAAAAAATGTGGACATCTATCAAGGACATACACTAGGAAGTTGTAGAAGATTCTAAAAGGTTCTAGAAAAGCTTTGTAGTTTGTAGAAGTTGTTTAAGAAGCTTCCTAGCTAGTGGAAGCTGCTTGAGAAGCTTCATAGATTGTGAAAGCTACTTAAGAAGCTTCCTAACTCATAGAAGCTGCTTGAAAAGCTTCCTAGCTTGTAGTATATATAAGAGCCAAGACTAAGGAGATCCTCAATCTCGACAACACATCTCTTGGAGCTCTAGTTCACCTCTCTAATGTTGATCTTGTACTCATCTGATTAATCTAGTTCTTGCCAATTCTTCTTGAGCTTCTTGTTTAGATTTCCAGTCCGTATTCTAAATTCGTGACAGTTTGTCGAGACTACATTCATCTTTCATATTAGAGCTAGTTTCTTCTTGTTAGAGTGGAGATTATCCCTCTGCTTAAAGGTGCTGGTATTTTAGAGGTTGCGGATTACCTTCCTTTAAACTGATATTTCTTCTATTATAATATTGAAGTCTTATCTTTCTTGGAGAGAATGGATTACTTCTCTTTTTGAAGGTTTTAAGGCATTTTAGAGGTTGCGGAATACCCTCCTCTAAACCAATACTACGTTCTTGTAGAGTCATTTCTTTTCTTCTCTTAGAATGGCCGGAGGTCAAGATATTAGTATGATTGAAATTTTGGAGTCCAAGTTGGACGCCATTATGAATGCTCTTGCTACATTATCACAAAGAATTACAGATATTGAAAGAATCATTCCAAGACTTCATGATGATAGAACATTCGAGATGGCACAATCGAGGATTCAATAATAAAGCAATGGATAATTTTTATTGTAGTCCATTATACCCATTGCTTTACTATTTTGGGAGCACCTTGACGATTTTTTTGTTATCTATCTAGATGATATTCTGATATTTTCCAAGAACATAGAATAGCATGAGAAACATGTTCGTTTGGTCTTTAAAAAACTCCGCGAGCAAGGACTTTATGCCAAATTAGATAAGTACTTATTTATCCAAACTGAGATGGAATTTTTGAGATTCATTGCAACTACAAAAGGTTTGAAGATGGATCCTAAGAAGGTGGAAGCAATTGTATCATAGAAAGTTCCAAAGACGATTAGAGATGTACAATACTTTCTTGACTTTGCTAACTTCTATCGGATCTTCATCAAGAATTATTCTCAAGTTGCTGCTCCACTCACTCGGTTGACATGTAAAGACAAGCTCGAATGGAGACCTCTAGCAGAAAAAGCATTTCAAGATCTTAAGTCGACATTTACTATGGCTCCAATCTTGGTACATCTAGACTTTGCAAAAGCCTTTTATTTGGAGATTGATACTTCAAATTTTGCTATGAGAGCTGTACTTTTGTAGATAGATGCAGACGAGAAGCTTCATCTGGTTGCGTTCTACTCTCAAAAGTTTTCTACTGTCGAGATCAACTATAAGATCCATGATAAAGAACTTCTTGTGATAGTCGATTCTTTCTAAGAGTAACGTCACTTTTTCAAAAGAGCTATGCATCTGGTGAATGTATACACAGATCACAAGAATTTGAAGTACTTCATATCGGCTTGGGTTTTGAATCGTCGTCAAGCTCGATAGAATATGTTGCTATCCAAGTTTCACTTTGTTATTACTTATCGGCCTGGAAAGCAACAAAGACTATCCAATGCATTATCAAGGAGATCGTATCTAGTTCCAAAAGCTAGAGAAGCAGCATTTGATCAATAGTGTATAATATTGTTGAAGTCAAAACAAATCAGGCTTTGCTCTGCTATAGTATCAATTGATGCTGACTTCTTCAACCAAGTACGTACTGCAACTATTGGAGATTCTGTAGCCCTCGATATCACTCAACGTATCAATAATGACAAGTTGAAGGTGGAAAGAGATCTTTTATACTTTGAGGAGCGGTTGTATATTCCAAAGGGATCAACACGACTCCGAGTTCTTCAATCTCGACATGACTTTCCAACTGTGGGACAGTTTGGATTCAATAAGACTTTGAAACTTATTTCTCGAGATTTTTGGTGGTCCCAAATGTGGAAGGATGTCAAGAATTTTGTCCTCTCTTGTGACATTTGTTTAAGATCCAAGAACCTTCGACATCATCCTTATGATTTTCTTCAGCCATTGCCTATTCCACGTCGTCCATGGTCTTCAGTTTCCATGGATTTCATTACGGACCTGCCGCCATCAAATTCATTTGACAACATCTTTGTTGTAGTAGATCGGCTTACAAAGATTACACACTTTATCTCTTGCAAGAAAACATCATCAAGCAAAGACAGAGCAAGGCTCTTCCTTGATAGTGTGTATCAATATCATGGTTTACCAGATGATATCGTGTCAAATCGAGGAACCTAATTCGTATCAAAGTTTTAGAGATCTCTCTTTGAAATATTGAAGGTGGATATCAAGCTTTCTTCAACTTTTCATCCTCAAACTGACGGCCAAATGGAACGGGTGAATCAAACTTTGGAGCAGTATTTATCATGCAGTATCAACTATTAGCAAGATGATTGGATTGCATATCTATCATTAGTCAAGTTTGCATATAACAACACCCTTTATACATCAACTCAACAAACACCATTCTTTTCCAACTGTGGGTATCATCTAAAGCTTGATTTATTGAGTTTGTCAACCAACAACAACCTAACAGCTGAAGGATTTGTGAAACAACTATCAAAGCTTTAAACTACATTGAAACTTCAATTGTAAACTACCCAAGAAGCTTAAAAGGTGATTGTAGATAAATTTCGAAATCAAGCACCTACTTTCAAATTTGGAGATAAAATATGGTTGCTTCAACGAAATATCAAGACCAAGTGGTCATGTGATAAGTTTGACTACTGGAGACTGGGACCATTTATCATTCAGAAGTAAATTAATCTAATAGCGTACCGTCTCGAGTTACCAGCTGCTATGAAGGTACATCTAGACTTTCATGATTCTTTGTTGGAGCCTTATCGAGAGTCGTCTTTTCTTAGAAGAGTGCAATGTCCGCTACTTAATGTTGAAATTGAGAACCATGAGGAATATGAGATAAAAAAGATACTAGATTTATGGCATAAGTGGGAGAAATTAGAGTACCTAGTGCATTAGAGCGGCTATGATATCAATGAGCACACATGAGAACCAGCAAAAAATCTTATCAATACGTCGCAAAAGGTAGAAGAGTTTCATCGATGCTATCCTCAAAAACCTAAGCCCTTTCGATGAAAGTTTTTCAGTAAAGTTCCTTCTCCTTGAAGTCTCTTAATCTTCAACCTTACAAAGAAGAGAGAGAAGGATAAATAACCTCTAAAAGACATAGTTAGAGACTATAAATCTGTAAGCTGAGCCCATTCTTCCATGTTTAGTGCTTGTATTTTTTGCTGTGATATGGATAGCCAAGAGATAGATACCATATCAATTATGTCTTCTCAACCAAGTATCTCATGAAGACGATCCTGAGATGAAGAACCATGTGTACCACAAAGACGACAGAGGATACCTAGTAACAGGTTGCTAGTGATTGTGTTTGAGGTAGAACCTGCCTACGGTGATCTTCCTGAAGGAGTGTTTGTAGGGTATTTTTACAATAAAGACACGGAAGTTCATGCCTAGTCAAAAATTGAAGGCGTAGGACACTATTGTTGGTTACAAGGACCAATGAACTACTTGCCACGTGAACAACAATTGGAGTATATTACAAATACTATGCGACAAATTTTCAACTTCTTACGTTGGTACTAACTCGGAATAAGAGTGCTTCTCGAAGACCTCGAAGCTAAAGGGGAGAGGGTGATGTGAAGGACATATACTAGGAAGTTGTAGAAGATTTTAAAAGGTTCTAGAAAAGCTTTGTAATTTATTGAAGTTGCTTGAGAAGCTTCCTAGCTCGTGGAAGCTGCTTGAGAAGCTTCCTAGTTTGTGGAAGCTACTTGAAAAGCTTCCTAGCTTGTAGTATATATAAGAGCCAAGATTGAAGATCTCCTCAATCTCGACAACACAACTCTTGGAATTCTAGCTCACCTCTCTAATGTTGTTCTTGTACTCATCTATTTAATCTAGTTCTTGCCAATTCTTCTTGAGCTTCTTGTTTAGATTTCCAATTAGTATTCTAAATTCGTGACAACCTCCTACCAAAGCATTGTCCTTACAATTATACGATTGACCTTCAAGAAGATGCTCAACCATCATTTGGACCCATTTATAATTTATCTCAAAATGAGCTTGCGACTTTAAAGGACTACATTGAGGAATTCTAGCTAAGAATTTTATTTGGCATTCCAAGTCGCTAGTTAGTGCTCTAATATTATTTGTAAAGAAAAAAGATAGAACTTTATGAATGTGTGTCAATTATTGTAATCTTAATAAAATCATGATAATAAATCGATATCCACTACTGTTGATATCTAGACTTTTTGATCAACTTAGTCAAGCAAAGATCTTTACGAAGATTGATCTACGAGGCGTTTATAATTTGGTATGCATTAGGGAAGGAGATGAATGGAAGATAGCATTTTGTACCAAGTATAGATATTTTGAATACAATATCATACCTTTTGGACTTACCAATACATTAGCCATATTCCAACACTTAATGAATGACATATTTTGTGAGCATTTCAATGACTTTGTTGTGATCTATTTGGATGATATTCTAATCTTTTCTAAGAATTTGGAAGACTTCAAAAAATATGTTTGCTTTATGCTGAAAAAAGCTATGAAGTGTTGGACTATATGCAAAATTAGAAAAGTATGTATTTCATGCACCTCAAGTTGAATTTGTTGGATATATTATTTCCAAAAAAGGCCTTTTATGGATCCAAAGAAGATATAAGCAATCATCGATTGGACAAAGCCAAAAATTGTATATAATGTCCAATGCTTTTTTGGATTTACAAACTTCTACGTGATTTTTGTTAAGAATTACTTCAAGATTGTTGCTCCATTTATACGATTGATATGCAAGGACAAGCTTGATTGAGGCCCCGAAGTAGAAGAAGCTTATCAAAGCTTAAAAGATGCTTTCACAATAGCTCCAATTTTGATACATCCAAATTTCAACAAGCCTTATTTTATGGAGACTAATGCCTTAGACTTTGCATTGGAAGCAGTCTTGTCGCAATATGGAGAAGATAAAAAACTTCATCCAATTATATTCCATTCTAAAAAATTCTCAGCGATAAAAATTGACTATAAAATCTATAATAAAGAACTGCTTGTTATTATAGATTCTTTCCAAAAATGGTGCCACTTTCTTGAAAGTACCTCTCATTAGGTGATTATATATATAGATCACAAGAATCTTAAATACTTCATATTAGTCCGAGTCTTGAATTGTCGCCAAGCGCATTAGAGTATATCTTTATCACAATTTGATTTTTACATCACGTATCAACTCAGGAGCCAACAAAGGTTATCAGATGCATTATCAAGATATTCCTACCTTGAACCAAAAGAAGGCGAAGCAACATATGATCAACAACAAGCAACCTTGTTAAAACCTGAGCAATTTCATCTTTGAGTAATCAATGTATCAATACTTGCAGATTTAGCATTTCTTCATGAAGTTCGTAAAGCCACAAATACGGACCCTCTTATTCTTAATACCAAGCATCTTGCCAACAACCTTCTTGAAGAATCATCTAAATTCAAGTATGAAGTCAATTTCTTATTCTTTAAAGAATGTTTATTCATTCTTGAAGGGCCAACTCGCCTGCATGTTTTTCAAACATGTCATGACTTCCCTGCAGCTAGACATTTTGGATTCAATAAGACCTTAGAACTTCTTTCTAGAGATTTTTAGTGGCCTAAAATATGGAAGGATGTTAAAGAATTTGTACTATCATGTGATATTTGTTCAAGGTCAAAGAATCCTCAACATTGGCGATATGGACTTCTTCAACCCCTTTCTATTCCAAGACAACCATTGTCATTTACTTTTATGGATTTCATTATAGATCTTCCACCATCAAGCTTATTTGACACTATCTTTGTAGTTTTTGATCAATTGACGAAGATAACACATTTTATATCTTACAAGAAGTCAAATACTAGTGAAGAGATAATAAGACTCTTTATTGACAATATCTATTATTACCACAGATTACCAAACAATATTGTGTCGGATAGTGGGCCACAATTTGTATCAAGATTTTGAAAGACACTCTTCAAGATTCTTAAGGTTGACATCAACCTTTCCTCTACCTTCCACCCTCAAACTAATGGCCAAACTGAATGGATTAACTCAATTTTTGATTAATATTTGAGATACACCATCAACTATCAACAAGGCAATTGGACTTCCAACTTGTCATTAGTAGAGTTTGTATATAATAATACAATCCATGCATCTATGCAACAAACGCTATTCTACTCAAACTACGGTCATCATCCAAAGTTGAATATGATAGAGCCTTCAAAGTCAACAAATCTAGCAAAAGAGGAGTTTGCTACGAAGATGGCGGAACTTCAAGCAACCATGAAAATTCACCTAGAAATAACTCAACAATGTTATAAGCTAGTGGCGGATGAATTGAAGAAAGAACATCCTCTATTCTAAGTTGGTGACAAAGTATATCTTCTTCGACGCAATATAAAAACCAATAGGCCATGTAATAAGTTGGACTATCGAAGGTTATGACCATTTGTGATTCAAAAATAAATTAATTTTATAACTTATTGCTTGGAATTACCTTCATCTATGAAGATTCATCTAATCTTTTATATTTCAATTTTGGAAAGGTATAAAGAATCAAACATACTAGGTCAAAGACAATCTCCACTTCCTATGGTTGAAATCAATGATCATATTGAATTTAAGGTAGAAGAGGTATTAGATTTAAGGATAAGATATAGAAGGCTTGAATATCTGATCTATTGGTGTGGATATGATATCAACGATTGCATATGGGAACTAGTTGGCAACCTTATAAATACACAAATGAAGGTTCAAAGATTCTATCAACAACATACATCCAGATCAAAAGTAACAAAATGAAGAATAGTAGCTTGGTAAAATGGCTTCACCATGAAGATTCTTAGTTCTTGGCCTCATAAAGAAGGGGAGGAGGCAACCTCTGAAGAAGCAGTTTTTTCAAATGTTTAGAACATTATAAGTCAATAGTTTGAGTTCATGACTATAGTTTGTTTATATTCTTTTGATCTTATCTACTTTATATGATATAGATAGTCAAGAAATAGATGTTATGCTGGTCATACCATTTCAACCAAGTAGCTCGCATAGACAATTCCAAGATGAAAAACAACCTGAATCACAAAGACATCAAAAGATATCTAGTAATGGATCGTTGATAATTGTGTTTGAAGTAGAACCTACCTATGAAGGACATCTAGAAGGAGTATTTGTAGGATAATTCCACAATGAAGATATCAAAATTCATGCTTGGTTACAAGTAGAAGGCTTGGGATACTATTGATGGCTACAAGGACCTATGAACCATTTATCTCGTAAAAAATAACTGAAATATATAGTGGATACCATACGACAGATCTTCAACTTCTTGGGCATATATTGACTTGTTATAATATTGCTTCTCAAAGACCTCAAAGCTAAAAGAGGAGGTGATGTCATAGACATACAACTGAAGAAGATTCTAAAAGGTTCCAGAAGTTTTTAGAAGATTTTAATAGCATCTAAAAATACTCTAGAAGATTCTAAGAAAGTTTTAGAAGATCATAGGAGATCTTAGAAGGTTCTAGAAGGCTTTGTATGATTTAGAAAGTTGCCAGGCTTCATAAAAACTTCTAAAGAAGCTTTCTAGGACCTAATATATATAGGAGTCGAGTCTAAGGAGATCCTCAATCTCGACAACTCATTTCTTGTGGTCTAACTATGACCTTCTTGCCTTGTATCTAGTTGTTGTTCTAATGTCAAGCTAACTCCATTTCTTGGTCTTGAATCCTTATCTTGTATATGGTCCCTAAGACATAAACATTACCTTGTATTTATTCTATTGTTGTTGTTATTAAGATGTTGTGGTACTTATTGGATAAATGACTTCAACTATTTTTGTTGTATTTTGCAAGATTATGACTTGTAGTAAAATAACTTATTAGACATTGTTTCTTATAAAAAAAAATATGTCAATTTTTATTCTTTGTACTAAAAAATTATTGGTTCTTTTTAATTTGTGTGGTTTGGCTATTAATGAGATTGATTTTGCATTCATAGTGCTCAAAGAAATAAGTTAGTTCTCTCCTTTATCTTAAAGTCACCAACTCTTAGCTTATGAGGGTGTTGAAAAGTCCAATTTTTGGCTTGTTCAAGCTTATTTGATGATGTGGCTCATTGAATTGACATGTAGTGTTATCTTTCTTTTTGTACTTCTCTTATAGGTTGAAGAATTTGTAAATGTAAGTTTGATGTCAATCATCTAGTTAACTTCATGTTTGTAGAAGTTTCTATCATTATAAAACAGATGTTTTGACAAGTGTTACAATATTGTATTGTTGGAAGCTGCATCTTGCTTTAATATCATGTTGAAAAAAAAATAGTATCACATCTAAGACAAGGATATAGAATAAAGGTGTTGCTTTCATAGTTGAGTGCAATGAAATTGTACTTATTAATACAAATCCACTATTTAGGTTTGTTGCTACTATTCTCTTTGGATTTACTATTTTATAGTTATTGCCACAATCAACTAATAGGTATGGGTGCCTTTATAAACTAAAGAGTGATTGTCAATCTTATCTACTTATAAGTTTTATAAACTTAACTAGTGACTATGTAATAAAGTACTTAAATGGATGGATTTGGTCTAGTTGATACCTTAAGTGAATAATCCTATTGACATGTTGATGTAGTAATGATCAAGATAGAACTTGTTAAATCATTTCAACATTATTTGTATTGATGCCTAAAACCAGTCGACCATTTAAGTGCAATGGTAATTCCTAATTTTATCTTCATTTTTACTTGTCAAGCTATTGAAATCAACTCTTGGTCATAAGAAAATGTCCAATGAATGTTGAAATGAGATGAAAAGATTGTTAAAAAATTCACTCACCATCACTTGTACATGTTGTTTTCTATATCCATATATTCTTAGTACCATGTGATAGTCATTTTAGTTGGATCGCTGCTACTACTTTCCTTCCATCATGCTTCCAGTTTACGGATTGTAGTCATATAATCACACATTCACACCTCTCTATTTCCATCTCCACATGAGTTGAGTACATATTTGTTCTAAGTTTGTAGTCGCTTTCTTTTTGAGAGATAATAATGAGATTAAAAAAACAAAAATAAGTAACCATTGCAAAACATCGTCACTATAATATGGACTTAGTTTTTTTTTTTAATAAGGTGAAATACTTGTTATATATTAGTCCATAGTTGCACAAATTTGGCTTCAACTTCTCAAAGCATGTTTTCACCGACATCAATATTTCAACTAATGGTCATAAAAATAGACCATGGATTTAAAGTTTGCCGAATGGTTATAAATCCAATTTAACAATCGGATGGGTGGGTATATTTTCAGGCTGCTTAATTGAAAAAAATAAAAATAAAATCAATTGAGCATATATACACAAATCAACTGCCTTAATATTTTGACAAATGGAGCCCTTAAAGTTAGTATTTGCACAGTAATAAAGATTTTGATTTACTCCATGAGTTTTCAATAAGAAGGGCATTCTTTTTTTCTTTTTTTCTTTTGCTAATATTCATAATATTGCATCTTATTATTTTTGATTTTTTGTATTTTTATTAATTGTATCCAAGAAATATCTGGAATCGTGAAAAATATTTCAAAAATAAATTCGGACTCAAAATGTAATTTTTAATTCAGAAGCTTGTTTACAGAGCACAGAAATTTATTTATTCTATTATTTTTAAAACTTCTCTTATATATATACATATATAAATATACGTATTATATTTAAAAGTTCTTAGGTATATATTTATATATACATTATGTACATTAATATATTGTATTTAAAAAATTATGTATGACCAAGAATTTGTATGTGCACATGTTAACTAATAGAAATTTACTGGACTTATTTATATAATTCAACTAAATTACAAATTACTAAACAGAAATTACAGTATCTATTTTTAATGTATAACACTAGTAAAAAGGTACAAAAAATAGTATGAAAAGATCTTTTGATACTTGTTTTGAAATTCAGTATAATTTTTTGGAGACTTCAAATGTAAGATACAACATAGAAGTTAAAAAGCTCGAAAAAAACACAAAAAATAAATAAATAAATAAATCAAAAATCAAAATCAAAATCAAAAAAAAAAAAAAAAAAAAAAAATGCCAAAAACCTTTAAAAAAGAAGTAGCTAAGTGCTAAAATTTCAATAAATCATAACTGTCAAAATCATTATCTAGAATTATCAGATACACTGCAAGATAAACTTGTTTTTTTTTAATGAAAGGAAGAATAATGTCATGACCCATATAAAAAAAACATCAATTTTTTTCTTTTCTTTTAATACACAATCGAAAAATTTACACTCTAACACACATTTGAAGACAACATGAAGACAATATGAAGACAATAACAACTTAATTTTCGAATCATACCGTATTCATACACTATATATGAAACCGTATAATATACCCATCTCTTTCGAATACGTACACGGGAATGACAGCAAAAGATGAAAGCCGTGGAGTTTTAGGGTTCAGGGCTTTTGATGCAGGGCGTGCTGCTGCAGGTCTTGACGAGATTGATGTCTCCGCTTGTAGAAGAAGAAGCTATTCGTCGCAGCGTTTGTATGAGTACCGAGACCCACAATTAATTAATTGTATTAGGAGCAGGGAGTCATCGAAGTTTGGAACTGTGGTGTCTGGGGTGCTGCGAGTGGCGATTTCGAGCTTTTTGCCTCTGGGAAATGAAGCCGGCGGTCATGTAGATAGGAATTGCTGCGTGCAGATGGGTGCAATACGATTGGTGAGATAAGAAACGAGTAGCGAGATGGCTTCGAGTGGACGAAAACCCTTCGGGCAGCCGGTTCCCGCAGCCCCTGTTGTGGTTGATAGCAGCGGAGCTTCGTCTACGCGGTCCAGCAAACCGAGTTTTCATGAATGGAAGCTCTTTATGGTGCTCTCTCGTTCTCTCCTACGCTGGTCTGAATTCGCAAGGCGAGGGTTGTAGTTGTGAGGATTTTAGGCGCGATTTTTTTTTTTTTTTTTTTTTTTTTTTTTTTCATCAATTTCATCCTGGTTTTGAATGCTGCAAAATTGAGTAGGCAAGTGGATTTAACAGAGATCTCTTTTTCGTTTTTTCTTTCTTTTTCTGGAACGTTTGTTTTCATCAGTCGTCTAGAGCTTCGGATGTTTTAGCGGAAGCTGGTCCCATAAGAGTGAAACACGATGATGATGACGTCGAGCAAACCGCTGAGTTCAAGAACATATTGAAGGAAGTAGAGCAGCTAGGTTAGTACCTTGCTCCGAGCTTTACCTCTTTCTGTGCTTTCTTGAGGTCTTGGTCCTGTTGGTTATTGTCGAAAACTGGAAGGAGATATACTGTTGACTTGATTTTGGATTGTGATGGCTAGTCTTTAATCCAATGCAGCACACCTCGAATGTTTATGATTATTATGACAGTTTATTGCGGTTGGACTTGAGGAATTTTGCATCATGAAATTTCAATGCTGTTCCATTCAAAGGGGGCAAATGGGGGCTTTGATGTTAGTATTATATCCCTCCAACACATACCCTTCATTGGATCAGCTATTTCATGTACTGAATTTGATGATGACAACAGGAACCTCAACATTGGAATGGAAGGATCGCAAGAAGTTGGAGACTGCCAAATTGGTAGCTCTTGGATCAAAGGTAGAATTCAATTGCAGTCAACGCAGCTTTTCTTTTTGTTGATTTTTTCATTTTAATATTTTTAGGAGGTCTTTTGTGTTGATTTTTATTTGATTATATAATAAATATATGAAGGTTGTGAATATTGGGAGCATAATATCTGTTAGAAGGTCCTGTTCGTTCATGTACCTAGACTTAGATGGTATATTCACACGTTATAGAGAAACTTCAGAAAATCAAACCTATGGAATGTGTTAGCAGCTCACTTGGCTGTATTTGTTCGATGTTTGGTAAGCCTAGAGTTCCTTTTGCTTCATTTTTCCAACGAAGAAGTTTCTTCTGATTAGAGTTAGTTTGTGTAGTGAGGAGATTCACGTGTGACTAAACCAATCCCCACTTTATTATTGAAATACATGTCGCGTAATTGAGTGGCAGCCTCTCGCAGCGCTTGCGGCAACACAATGTGATGAATTATGTGACTTTGTCTTTTGAATCAGGCACCAAAGAGCTTTAAGATGCCCGTCTCGATGGGAGTTGGAATGAAACGAAAACAAGAGCATAGAGCTGAACAGAAGCGGCAAGATGTAAGATTGTCACATTCTTTCAAAACCAAGCGTGTACTTGTATTGGGATCAAATTTATTTTCAGATTTTTTCATTTAATATTGCGAACCTATTTTATGTTTTGCTGTAAAGTTGATGAAACATCTATGTGTGCCTTATACAGGAAATAGCGCAAGGTATTCGCTCGGCAAAACGCACTGCTGCGGAGAGGAAACCTCCTCCTAAAAGGACGGCTGAGGAGAGAGGCTTAAACGCTTCAGAGGGAAAATTCAAGGGAGGAGTACTGTATGTGACACCCCCATCCGCACCTGAAGGAAGATCATTCTCGAAGAGCTCTAAAGGTGAGGACAGGTTCTTTGAAGGTGGCAAGGGCAAGGGCGGAGGTGGCAAGAAGAAGGGTAAAGGTGGCAAGAAGAAAGGAGGCAAAAAGAAGGGAAAACGTTAGTGTGCGGCATCATTTGTAAAAGAAAAGCACCGTATTTAATCTTCACATTCAATGCAATCCCTTGTGCAATTTAGTTGGAAACATACCTCAAGATCTGCAGTGTGTAAACATTGTGGACAATATTGTTCAGTTGCATGTTCAATCAGAACTGGTTATCGTGAATTCTTTGTTCGACTTAGGGTCTCTTCACACGAGCTGAGGGGAAAGTAGAGGACAACGAAGTGTAACACCCATTTCGCTCGTAAGGATTCAATTATTGGTAGTAGTTGTAATGCACCATTTAATAGTTTTTATGTATCGAAAGCAAAGTAATATACCCATCTTTGATACTAGCCAAAGCTTAAAGATAACTTCAAATCTTGAGGCTGCATTCAAATCATTTTTTCTTGTCTGAAGCTTTTTACTTGTTTCGAGTTAGTTTGGTCTCAGATGTTATACACAAACTTGGCTGTTCCGTGAAATGGGTCACTCCTAATATCTATGTGTATCATCAATCAATGATAAGTTTAGAGTATCCTTGTTCTAATCATTGTTATTTTTGAGGTTTACAACTAACAAGAAGACCGAAAAAAAGAAAATGAGATTAATTTCATTTGATGAATGATATTTCAAAACACTACTCTGTCCTCGCATTAGCATCGTATTTTTTCATGTATTCGACCGTTTGAATTACAATCTTTCACTGTATTTGATTGTTTTTCATTTCTTATGGCATCATTTAAAAGTTTCTACATGGTCCAAAATTTGCTTTACTTTGATGTGCTTGTGTACAAGAATCATATATTGATTCACTATTCATCACAAGTATAGGCACAATAATAATAATAATAATAATAATAATGTAGATTGTTAAAAGATAAACAACACCACCTTAAAAAGTCGTTCAATTGTAAGTTTTAATGGTGCAAACAAGGGAAACCCTAGTTTCATGAACCACCTAGAATTAAACTCACACTAAAACCACCCTGAAACAACAAGTCAATCCCAAAATTACACAACATAAATTACCATCAACAAGCACATACTTCTACATGGTAAACCTCTACAAACACAAGTTCTCAATACAAAATTTCACGAGAGAAAATAATGGTGTGTTATGACTTTCTACTTTTTTCAACTTCGTTCTACTTGCTGTGTTCTAAGGGGTGAAGGAAATCTCAAACCATCATTTAAAGACGAACAACAACAACACAATGTTAATCGGGGCAGTCAGGGCAGCAGGGGGCCAAAACAAAATTTCCGATCACTGCCCGATCTGCCCAACAAACAGAGCTGCCCGTGCCCGACGGTCAACAAAAAATGGCGTGCTGAGAAACTGGAACATGTCCGAGTCCAATTGCATTAATGACCAGCGGTCGTCCGAGAGTCACGTTGGCCATTCACCAACTACCACACTTATAGTCGCCGTCGCGGAACCTTCACCCATATCCTCCGTCCAACGGTCAGAGGGAGATTCCGTCTCCTACCGACGGTAGCCAAGCCGAAGGGGCCCCACGATCATGTCAAGCACGTTGCTCATTTAGATGGTCCAATTCGATGCGGGCCTTGGTGCTTGTGTGTGTTGCTTTCGTCGCAGCTCGGTTTTTCTCGGCATCGTCCATTTTTGGATGTCGTGAGAGTCTTATTGCATCGATTTCCGGAGGTCAGCGAGAGAGTGAGAGGGCGAAAGGTTGGATTGTGGGTTCATGAGAGGAGTGTTTTGGAATGAGCAGTTTGGCTGGAGGGCCGATTAATTGCGTGGAATCGTTCGGTGCGGGGGTGAAGAGAGAATTTTGTGCTGGTGCATTGTTGGGTGCGTGTATTGTTTGCGGTTTCAGGAAGAAGGAGGAAGGGGTTTTTCTGTGATCAAGTTTTAGTTGGGTTGGTTAGGTTAAGACGCTGACTAAGAGATTAGTTATCCGTGAGATTTTGCGAAATTGTTGTGTGTGTGTGTGTGTGTGTGTTTTATTCAGGTTGAGAGATGGCTTTCGATATGCGAGGATGGGGTGTGAGTTTGGATGCATCGTGCGAGGACAAAGTCTCTGAGGGTGTGGAGCTTTGCCCATTCCTGAGGAACATTGGCGTCTCCACCAGCTTTGTCTTCTCCAAATTGAAGCTCCCCACCCCTGCCCCTGTAACTCCCTGGCTGCTTTTAAGCTATTTGACTAGTTCTTTTTTCTTTTTTCTTTGCACGATATGTATTGGGGATGGTGTGCTCTGCAAATTAATGCAGTTCATCTAATCTATGACTAAGAAGGTCGCTGACATTAACTCAAACAAAGTGCCGCTTTATAAGACGTTGTAGCATGTCAGTTCACTTTGAGAATACACCATTGGCTTTGACACTGTTTGTCAGCAGCTGCTGATGGATTTGAGCCTTACCTACTGAGGTGCCCCTTTTTTCTGAGCCTTACTTACTGTAATATTGACACTCACACCTATTTGAACTCCGCCTCTACAGTTGCTTATGCGAAATAGCTCCTCAGATGAATGGACACTAGTTTTACAGCAGAAATTACACCTCTGTTGAATCGGAAGCGCGCCTGAGTGCTGTCATCTAGTGAGTTCACGACGTAGAGACTCATTATACAAACTGCGATTGTGGGACATCATAGGACATTCTGACATTAGCCCCATCTTTGATGAGTAGCTAACCCCACCAAAGGAACGAGATTCACTTAATCCTATGTGGTCAAGCAAGAGGCACGTATCAAAAATTTTGTGATGGACAGGAGTGCACGCTACAGATGAAACATTTAGACGGTTCGAAGTTCAGATTTTGAGTTGCTATCTTGCAAAATATGCAGACGAGAGCAGGCCGCGGTCCAATTTTCGAGGATGGGCCAGGTTTTGAGAACTCCTTTCGCCTGTTCCACGGCAAGGATGGTGTCGTGCCTTTGAAACGGGCGTCGGGAGAGCAGAACGCGCGGTCATTCACTGAGACACTTGACGCGGAGGATCTGAGTTTCCATCCGTTGTCTGCTCGCGCTGCCACCATCAGCTTGTCGTCGTTCGGAGCAGGGGGGCCATTCGGATTTGATGGGTTCATGGCAAGGCAGAATGCGAAGAAGCCGAAGGAGAAGAAGCCAAAGAAGGAGACGGAGCCTGAGAAGAAGCGTCGGTCGAAATTGGAGTCTCATGTATGGGAGGGATCTTAGCTTGATTTGCTTTACCTTGCCTTGTCTGGGTGGTGATGACGCGTGCAGAACAGAGGAGTGTGGATGTTTGGATGGGATTTGGAAACATGGCGTGTCTCTGACGACAGGGCGTTGTGATGTGCAGATGCACGAGGCGATGGGGAGCGAATGGCTAGCGACGGGGCAGTGCCCGATCGCAAAGTCGTTCCGCGCCGTGAGTGGCGTGTTACCGCTGGTGTCAAAGCTGTTGCCAAAGCTGCCGCAAGGAATGAAGTACAGGTGCCCGCCAGCGATAGTGGCAGCGAGAGCGGCGCTGGCTCGAACGGAAGCAGTGAAAGCACTGAGACCGCAAGCGCTGCCAACAAAGGTGTTAGCAATCGGGATGGTAGGAATGGCACTGAACGTGCCGCTGGGAGTGTGGCGAGAGCACACGAAGAAGTTTTCTCCGCAATGGTTTCTGGCTGTGCATGCGACGATCCCGTTCATCGCAATGCTGAGGAAAGCGGTGGTGATGCCGAAATATGCGATAGCGTTCACAATAGGGTCTGCAATACTGGGTCAGGCAGTGGGAGCTCGTGCTGAGAGGATTCGTTTAGCCAAGCTCAAATCCTCAATCACTCCTGACCAAACTGAGCAACTTGAGCCCTTTAAAGAAGCCCTGGCTGTGGAGCTTGGTCCCCAGTGTATCAGCCCGGCAACAATCAACGTCACTGCTGTGAATGCAGATGTAGTGGGAAAGGTGGCCATCCGAGATGAAGCATCTTCTCAACTACAGACGGAGTTGTTGCCCTGCGACTCAGTGTCATCAGTGATAGAGAGAGGTATTCACTCCAGCATTACACATCAGAGACAAGACTTCCCAGTTGTGGAACAAATTGACGAACTGTGCATTGAAGTGCCGTCGAAGATGGGTGCCACCCACAAGAGACTCACAGCGTTACCAGGTACTTTGCACTGTGGCTCCGAGGCACTTGTGACTTGCTCAATGAGCCCTGTTTCTCAGCCAGTATTGGTCAATTGATCCTGAAGATGAATTTGCCAGCTCTCATTTCGCATCATCTCTGTTTCTTTGTTGCTCTTTTAGCTCATCAGTAGAATGCAGGAAGAATTGGGGGTGATGTAGAAAACGTTAAGTTGGTGAGGTAATGGTCCTTTTCTTTGGTCCGTTTTTTTCTTTTTCTCCCTTTTTTTTCCTGGATGTGACAGACGAACATTGTATCTGTCCCTGAATAAATGAGTACCCAACTGGGTGTGTATTGGGCAAGTGTACACACTTGCAAAGGCAGGAGACGACTCCACTATTCCCCTCTGCCGTTTTATACAGAAGACTCATTTGTTGATGTTTTCTCATCAACAGAAATATTTGAAATCTGAAGGAATAAGTACCACTTGGGCTTAAAACAAAAGAAAAATAATCTTCAAAAATTCATTGAGGATGTGATTTTTCTTTTTCTTTTTGCTGTACTGAGGGTTCAAAACATCACTTCTCAATGGGTGAAATTAGTCCCAAAGGCTTCGTATAAAGGGTGGAAGTTGATTGTTTGAAAAGCTAATTTATGACACTGTTAAGAAGGTTTTGACTTAATCTTAAAGCTTTAGATTTTGAGGCCTAACCTGAATGGTTCACCATTAAAAAAATCTCTTTTTGTTTTATTTTTGGCTTGTGTATTTTCATTGCATTATATGTACATGTATATATATATATATATATATATATAGCTTCTGAGCAAAATAATCTTCAATGTTCAATTCAATGAAAGTTAAAAGAAGTCTTCAAGTCCTAAAATTGTAAGTGGTTTTATATGAGGGTTTTTGGCTTCAATTGTAATCGTATTATATTAGTTATTTTGGGTTAATCTTCTAATCTATTGTATTGATATTTGTACCATTGTAATTTCTAGATTATCAAGTGTCAATTTTTTCTACCAAACAAGTTAGATATAAAGTATATTATAATAAATTCTTTTAACTTCATAAAGCCTTATAATAAAATTATTTATAATATTATTACAATAAAAAAATTGTAATAGACATGTTTATCAATGTTCATTTTTATTTTTTATTTTTATTTTTTTAATTAAAAATAAAAGCCTTTTTTAAAAAATATTCTATAGTATTGATATACCATAAAATTGAGAATTCAATAATATGATATAATGCAAATAATTTAACAAAGAATCATTTAAATATGTATTATGAATACTATAAAAAAAATAAATAATCAATTTATACATGATTAGTTCCTATTTGAATATTTCTCTTTTGAAAAAGGATATTTTTTAATCAATTTTTAACTTTCATGTTTTTTTATGAAATTTCATTTGTAAAAATATAAATGCTAGTAAATTGTAGTGAAGCAAATAGAGAAGAGAAGACACCTAAAAAATCCTTCTTAAATAAAACAAAGTAGCATTCTTACAATTAGTAGATTAAAGACTTATAATAATACAAATATTGGCCGAATTGTGCATCATAGCATCTAAAGGATTAGATTCCTTTACTATCAAGGATGTGATATTTTTTGGTTTTTGTTGTGACCCATTGGAGTTATGAAGAAAAATGTGCATGATATATTTCAAAAGTTTTAATATTTATCAAAACATATTTGTTATTCAAGGTAGAAGTGAACCTTTATAACAAAAGTAGTAGCATGTCATTAATTTATTCTACTTGCTTCATTTATTACCATTGCAAATAACTTCATTCATTAGCACTATAAACTAAATAAGTAATCAACTTAGTTTATTAAAATATCACATTAAGCTCTAATTTTATGCAAATCAACTTTGATAGATTAATACAATAAATTAGATTGTATTTATGATCCACTTGTACATAATTGTGAGAAAAAAGTCATTCTTGTAGGAAATGTGCAAACATTATGTCTAAAACTTTTGTAGTTTTTGCAAAGTTATATTATTGTTGCTACTTGAATAGTTTCAAATTATGCAATAGAATGTTGGATGGATGCTTTAGTATGTTTATCACTTTTCAATCTATTTGTTGCTTCATATAGTTTGTCCTTTAGATGACTGACACTTGGATTTTTCAACCTCACCATAACTATTCGAAGCTCCAATAATTGATCATATACTTTCTATTATTGATGGAGAGGTAATAGATGAAATGTATGATTGTTAACATTATAGACAAGGTATAGATCTTTAGAAGTAGTAAACTAAATTTGTGGCATAGTAATAATTAATAATTTAAAATTATTTTTAAATAATAGTAATGTCAAAAATTAGTAATTGTAAAAACACCACCATTTTAAAGTAAACTTTGAATCTAATGCTTATATGGAAGGCCTAATATGTTTGTCATTGTCCTTATGTAAGAGGAAGTGTTATCATCAAGTATTATTCTTGCATATTTATATTGTTTAAAAAAAAAGGTTTAAATCATATAAAGAGACATATTTCATAACATTGGCAAAGAAACCAATATTATGTAGACAACATATATAGATTTTTTTTGAATTTTCTTGAGCCTTGATTTCTCTTGTTGTATTCTCAAAAAAGTGAAAGAAAGAAATTTGAACTTCTTAAAGGTCTTTGATAGACATTTTCAAATGTGATTTTAATATTGAATGTTAGTCTTTTATTCATCATATAATAACACTTTCAAAGTAAAGTAAATTATTTGTCTTAGCTTTAACAAATTATTTTTTATTTGATATCCAAGTATTTTATAAGTACACAATAATTGCATAAACAAAAATAGAGATATACTTGTTGCATAGATTATACCATTTTATATTGTAAAGCTTTTTGAAAGAAGCACTAAATAAAATGATTTAATTTTCAAGAAATAAAGACCAACATGTTTCCACCTAGTTCAAAAAATACTTCTTATAATTTGCTAAATTTATTTTTTTGAATATACCAAATGTAGAATAATAAAAATGAAGTGAAGCACTAATGTAATGGCATAAATTTATGTCAAATCCCTATTAGTAACAATGGATATGGATCAAATATCTTTATATATTATATAATTGAAAAAATTAGGTTGACGTCCAAAAAAATATATATATTTTTTCTTAGAAAAAAACAACAATAATGGTTAAAGAAGTATTAATTTTTTTATTCCTACAATATGCAATATAGACATTCTAAACTTATTTTTTTTGTATGTATAATCCACAACAATCAAAGAAGTATATCATTTTATAAATTTAACACAGCTAGAATGTACAAAAAATAGAGAAGTTATCTTGTTGTCTTCATGACATCAATAAGTAAATTAATAATTAGTGGCAAGTAAATTTTTCACAAAGCAAACAATAGGTGAACGACCAAGAAGCATAATATGATGAAATCTTTGACTTTCATTGTAAATAATAAAAGTAATAACTTTGCTATTAGAATCTCTTTCTTGTAAGGCAATCACGAAATGCTTTGGTGCCACTTCTATATTAAGAAACCATGGTAGGCATCTAGTCAATTAACTTATAGTATTTTTTTGGCAAATATAATTATTTTTCTCACAATGAACTCTTCTTTTGTCACACTTTAAATCAATGTCATCCTTATCAAAGAATGTTTGCAAATAACATATCTTTGACTATATGCAAATGTATCTCTTCTATCTTTTAAAATACTTCTTTGATAGAACAAACATGTATGCTTTATTTTCTATTGCAAAATATAAATAATTATAGAATATATAATTTTCTCTCCTCTCTATACACTAGATATAGTATCAAAAATAAGAACATTATAGTATAGCATGAACATGAAGAAGATTAAGTAAATGAGAACTTGTAGATATGAAAAGCAAGGCAAAGAAAAATATTTGTTATTTGTAGCTATTGATATTAGTCATATTTTCATGATTGTATAAACTATAATTATAAAAAACCATGATTTTTTTCATCCAAATGATGATGATGGTTTTAATGATGAAGAAGATCTAAACAATTTATGTATTGATTTGTTATGATGAATGGATCAATTTGATAAAAGACTATATCTATTTAATATTTTTCTTTTATAATTATTTATATTAATTTTCAATCTTTAATTTTTTTTCAAATATATATTTTTAGAATACTAGTATAATATATAATTTATAAAAATAATATTAAAAAAAAGTAATCAAAATTTTCTAAACATATTTTGTAAAAGTGGAAAAAAATTAGTTTTGTTGAGGAGAGAAAAAAAAAATTACTTTTGTATGTAAGTTAATTTAAAAGATCTTTGATGAATTAACTAAAATTTAAATTTTAAAAAATATATTACAAAATAAAAAATATTTTATATTTCAAAAATAATTACTTTTTTGAATTAAAACATTAATATGCATATTAAGATTAAATATTTGTTGTTGGAATTCATATTAAAAATTAGTTATATAAATATATATATATATATATATATATATATAAACTAATAGAAGTACATTACCATATAAAAAATCAGTAACATATTATATCTATTAATCAAAAATCTACATGCAATAATAATAGTTTTAGTACAAAAATTAACAAACATTAAAAATTTTAGTAATTAATTACTTATCCTTTTAAATACGTATTTAAAATTTTTAAAAATTATATTTTATTTTTATTCTTTTTACTATTTTTTAATATATAACCAAATAAATCAAAAAAATATGAAAATAACATAAAAATATAATTTTATTGAAAGAATTGGATTTATATATATATATATATATAGAATTAAAACTAATAATTTTAATCAATAATAAATTATGTTATCAAAATTTATTTTTTTATTTTTTAAACTCAATTTTATGAAATATAAAGTAATATTTACATATATCAAACATATGACTTCTATTTTTTCTAAAACAATTATATAAGTCATTAATTTTAATTGATAATTTAACTTTGGCATGTTTTGACAAACTAGTTTCAAAATCTTGCACTGTCTAGAAGTCATGTAGATTTTAGCCTTCAATACATTCTATTAAGCTCCAATTAAATTTGGAGAATCAATGCATCACAAAGATTATAGATCACAATCAAACTTGACGAGAACTTAATGTGAATTTCAAGAAGCATGTTCAATATCTAAAATGGGACAAGACTATTTCAAAAATCTAAGATCCTTCTAATCCACACCAACATAAATTCCATCACAATGTAGTATAGAGTAGGCTACAATAAAAGAAAATAGAATATAACTAAACATGAAGATACAAAACCAAATTTTACTAAGAGAAAGGATTTGAAGCCATACCTGATCAAATACCTAAAAAGCCTTGGCTAGTCCTATTTATACTTTGTCCAACCATCCTCAAGCTTTTAGAACATTCGTAATAGTGGATTCGACCTAAATAACTCTGTTAGGGACATATTCCTTAGAACTTTCTAGAGAGAAGTTTCTAGAACCTTCTAAAAAACAAGCCTCTGGAACCTTCTAGAAGAGAAGCCTCTGAAACCTTTTAGAGAGAAGTTTCTAAAAGCTTCTAGAAAGGAAGTCTCTGGAACCTTCTAGAAGAGAAGCTTCTAGAAGCTTCTAGAAAGGAATCCCCTGGAACTTTCTAGAAGCTTCCTAGTTAATAGAAGTAGCTCGAGAAGTTTCTAGAACCTTCTAGAAAGGAAGCCTCTGGAACCTTCTAGAAGCTTTCTAGTTAATAGAAGTAGCTCGAGAAGCTTCCTAAGTAGGAGTATATATAGGGATCGAGGCTGAAGAGTTCTTCAGTCTCGACAACACATCTCTTGGAGTTCTAACTCACCTTTCTGGTATTGTTCTTGTACTCATCTGTTTAATCTAGTTCTGCCACTTTTTCTTGAACTTCTTGTTAGATTTCAAGTCTGTATTTTGTGTCCGTGACAGTTTGTCGAGACTACACTAACTTGAGATATCAGAGCTAGTTTTTTCTTAGTAGAGTGTGGATTACCCCTCTACTTGAAGGTATACTAGCATTTTTTAGAGGTTGCGGATTACCCCTCTACTTGAAGGTATACTAGCATTTTTTAGAGGTTGCGGATTACCCTCCTCTAAACTGATACTTCTTCTGTTACAATATTGGAGTCTTATTCTTCTTAGAGAGAGTGGATTACCCCTCTTCTTGAAATTCTTAAGGCATTTTATAGGTTGTGGATTACCCTCCTATAAACCAATATTACCTCTTATAGGGTCATTTTTGTCCTTCTTTTAGAATGGCTGGAGGTCAAGACATTAGTATGACAAAAAGTTCGAAGTCTAAGTTAGATGCTATTATGAATGCCCTTGCTACGTTATCACAAAGAACTGCAGAGACTGAAGGAGTGGTGGCAAGGCTTCATAATGATGGAGTATCTAGGATAGCACAATCTAAACTACTCCAGCCTCAAATTTCGACACTTAGAGAAACAATTTTACCTCAGGTTCGACAAGAACCACTAGTTCTACAACATAAGGAGCTTCGAGTTAGCCTTTCAGATAAGTTTGATGGAACACGTTCCAAGTTTTGAGGATTCGTCAATCAAATCAGGTTGATAACAGTTTTACAGCCCGAATGATATCCAACGGAGGAGTCATGTGTTGGGCTTGTTGGAACCTTACTTACGGGACAAGCTCTATCATGGTTTGCTCCTTTGTTTGAGAAACGATCATCCATATTAAACAACTTCGAAACCTTTTTGGAAGCATTTGCGGAAGCATTTGGTGAACACGATAAGGTTGGATGGGCTACAACAAAGATCCGATCGCTACGACAAGGGATGCGTTCTACATCAGTCTATGCTTCGGATTTCACGCAATTAGTATGCGACATCAATTGGGATGAAGAAGCGTTGATGAGTCAATTCTATTGGGGTTTAAGAGATGATGTGAAGGATTTGCTGTTAACTCTTCCTGATCCACGAACGCTCAATGAAGCCATTAGCCAAGCTGTGAAGTGCGATAATCGCCTATTCCAACGTCGCCAAGACCAACGCTCAAGACAACATACAATTCGCCATGCTCCAACTATGTCGGCAAGCGTTGTGAATTTGCATTCAGAGGTGGAAGACATGCAAATTGATGCGGTACATATCAAATCTCTTACTATAGAAGAAAAAAAGCGACGTATGGAGGAAAATTTATGCTTGTATTGCGGTAGAGAAGGCCACAAAGTTGGAAACTGCCCCAAAAAGTAAAATCGAGGCATAGTCAAGACTAGGGGAGTATTTATTCAGGAAAACGAGGATGCCCAGCCACAGTAGGAACCATGCGGCTGGACAATGAAATATCCCAACAACAATCAAGTTCCTTTCTTTCTGCCCAATTTGCACTTTATTTTACAATCCCTTTGTTTATCAGCCCTCAAAAACTGAGAACCTTAGCACTACTAGACTCAGGAGCATCTGCTTGTTTTTTAGACGAAGAATTTGCAAAGTGTCATAAGATCCCTTTAGTACAAAAATCAAAACCTGTTCATGTTGAGGTCATAGATGGACGACCTTTATTGTCTGGTAGCATCACCCATGAATCAAAACCTATAGAAGTAACGTTTAAAGACCATAGTAGTCATATTATTTTTAATATTATTAGAACCCCATCAAATCCTATTATTCTTGGTCTTTCTTGGTTGGAAAAACATAATCCATTGATAGATTGGAGGTTGCGGAAGATGACTTTTCGCACAAAACCACCCAAGAAAAAACCTAGTAAAAAACCTCGAAAAAAGAAATCCTTATTCATTGGAGCAAGAGCGTTTATAAGATCATCTAAAGAAGGCACTCCATTTGTCATTTATGCGACTCCAACTACCGAGGAGAAGATCTCAACAGCAAGTATACCGGAGCAATATAAAGATTTTGAAGACGTGTTTCAAAAGAAGAACGCCGACATACTACCGGAACACCGACCATATGATTGTGCCATAGACTTGCAAGAAAGAGCACAACCACCTTTTGGCCCAATCTACAATCTATCGCAAACGGAGTTGGCAGAGTTACAAAAGTACATCGACGAGAATCTAGCCAAGAACTTCATTCGTCATTCAAAATCATCAGCTGGAGCACCCATCTTATTTGTGAAGAAGAAAGATAGATCATTACGGATGTGTGTGGACTATCGAGGCCTCAACAAGGTAACAAAGAAAAATCGTTATCCATTACCCTTGATTTCTAGTCTCTTAGAACAACTTGGACGTGCGAAGATCTTTACAAAAATTGATCTAAGGGGAGCTTATAATCTTGTACGAATCAAGGAAGGAGATGAGTGAAAGACAGCATTCCGTACAAGGTATGGTCATTTCGAATATAATGTCATGCCTTTTGGTCTTACCAATGCTCCAGCGGTTTTTCAACATATGATGAATGACATCTTTCGAGAACACCTCGATGATTTTTTTGTCATCTACTTGGACGATATTCTAATATTCTCTAAAAATGAGGAAGAGCATGAGGAGCATGTTCGTTTGGTCTTGAAGAAACTACGCAAGCGAGGACTATATGCCAAATTAAAAAAGTGTTTATTTCACCAGACGGAGATGGAATTTTTGGGGTTCATTGCGACTACAGAAGGTTTGAAGATGGACCCCAAGAAAGTAGAAGCAATCATGTCTTAGGAGGTTCCGAAGACGATTAGAGACGTACAATGTTTTCTTGGTTTTGCTAACTTCTATTGGATCTTCATCAAGAATTATTCTCAAGTTGCTGCTCCTCTCACTCGATTAACATGCAAGGATAAGTTGGAATGGGGACCTTTGGCGGAGAAGGCGTTTCAAGATTTGAAGACAGCATTTACTACAGCTCTAATTTTGGTACATCCAGACTTTACAAAGGCCTTCTATTTAGAAACTGATGCTTCAGATTTTGCTTTGGGAGCTGTGCTTTCACAAATGAGTGAAGATAAGAAGCTCCATCTAGTTGCATTCTATTCTCGGAAGTTCTCTGCTGCTGAAATCAATTATGAGATCTACGATAAGAAACTTCTTGCTATAGTGGATTCTTTCGAAGAATGGCGTCACTTTCTTGAAGGAGCTGCACATCCAGTAACCGTATATATGGATCACAAGAATTTGGAGTATTTCATGACGGCTCGAGTTTTAAATCGGCGTCAAGCTCGGTGGAATATGTCGCTATCTAGATTCGATTTTGTTATCACTTATCGATCTAGAAGGCAGCAAGGACTATCCGATGCTTTATCAAGGAGATCGTATCTTGCACCAAAGGCTGGAGAAGCAGCGTTTGATCAACAATGTACAACGTTATTGAAGCCAGAGAGATTTCAACTTTGTGCTACTATTGTATCATTTGATGCTGACTTCCTAAACCAGGTACGTGCTATGACCATTAAAGATTCAGTAGCCATTGATATCAAGCAACGTACCAATGACGACAAGTTCAAGGTGGAGGGAGATCTTTTATACTTTGAAGAGCGATTGTACATTCCAAAAGGACTAGCACGACTCCGAGTTCTTCAATCTTGCCATGATTTTCTAGCTGCGGGACATTTTGGATTCAACAAGACCTTGGAGCTTATTTCCCGAGATTTTTGGTGGCCCCAAATGTGGAAGGATGTGAAAGATTTTGTCCTCTCTTGTGACATCTATTCAAGATCTAAGAATCCTCGGCATTGCCCTTATGGACTTCTACATCCATTGCCAATTCCACGTCGACCATGGTCTTCAATTTCTATGGACTTCATCACGGACTTGCCATCATCAAACTCATTTGATATCATCTTTGTCGTGGTAGATCGGCTTACGAAGATGGCTCACTTTGTTCCTTGTAAGAAGACATCGTCCAGTGAAGTCACAGCAAGACTCTTTCTCGATAATGTGTATCGATATCATGGACTACCAGATGATATCATATCAGATCGAGGTACCCATTTCGTGTCAAAGTTTTGGAGATCTCTCTTTGGGATATTGAAGGTGGATATCAAGCTTTCTTCAGCTTTTCATCCTCAAACTGATGGCCAAACGGAACGGGTGAACCAAGTCTTGGAGCAGTACTTACGATGCAGCATCAACTATCAGCAAGACGATTGGACTGCATATCTACCACTAGCCGAGTTTGCATATAACAACATCCTCCATGCGTCGACTCAACAAACACCATTCTTTTCCAACTATGGGTATCATCCGAAGCTTGATTTATTGAGTCCGTCAACAAATAACAATCCAGCAGCTGAAGGATTTGCGAAGCAACTATCAGAGCTTCAAACTATGTTGAAGCTTCAATTACAATCCGCTCAAGAATCCTATAAGACGTCTGCAGATAGATTTCGGAATCTAGCACCTACTTTCAAAGTTGGAGACAAAGCCTAGCTTCTTCGACGAAATATCAAGACCAAGCGACCATGTGATAAGTTGGACTATCGAAGATTGGGACCATTTATCATCTAGAAGCAAATTAATCCAGTGGCATACCGGCTGGAGTTACCGGCTTCTATGAAGGTACATCCAGTCTTTTATGTTTCTCTGTTGGAACCTTATCGAGAGTCATCTTTTCCTGGAAGAGTGCAATGTCCGCCACCTAGTATTGAAATCGAGAACCACGAAGAATACGAGATTGAAAAGGTATTGGATTCATGGTGAAGGTAGAAAAAGTTAGAATATCTTGTTCATTGGTGCGGCTATGACATTAATGAGCGAACGTGGGAGCCAGCTGAAAATCTTACGAATGCGCCACAAAAGGTACAGGAGTTTCATCAACGACATCCTGATAAATCTAAATCAATTCGATGATAGCTTCTTTTTGAAGCTTGTTCTCCCAACAATATAAGAAAAGGGGAGAGCACCTGCAAAATTCACAGCTGATGTAGTTATTTTCTCCAAGATAGATCGTAGTTTGGTCTTTTGATATAGATAGCCAAGAGATGGATACTATGCCAGTCAGAGTATCGCAACCGAGTAGCTCACGAAGGCGACCCCGAGATGAAGAACTACATGTACCACGACGACGATGGAGGATACCGAGTAACCGATCACTGGTGATCGTATTTGAGATCGAGCCTGCTTACGATGGTCAACCACAAGGCGTGTTTGCAGGACAATTTCACAATGAGGACACGGAAGTTCATGCTTGGTCAGAAGTCGAAGGCGTGGGCCACTACCATTGGCTTTAAGGGTCGATGAACCACTTACCTCGTGAACAACAGTTGGAGTTCATAGCAGAAGTTATGCGACAGATCTTTATTTTCTTGCGTTGGTACTGATCAACAACATTGCTTCTCAGAGACCTCGAAGCTAAAGGAGGGGGTGATGTTAGGGACATATTCCTTAGAACTTTCTAGAGAGAAGTTTCTAGAACCTTCTAAAAAACAAGCCTCTGGAACCTTCTAGAAGAGAAGCCTCTGGAACCTTTTAGAGAGAAGTTTCTAAAAGCTTCTAGAAAGGAAGTCTCTGGAACCTTCTAGAAGAGAAGCTTCCAGAAGCTTCTAGAAAGGAATCCCTTGGAACTTTCTAGAAGCTTCCTAGTTAATAGAAGTAGCTCGAGAAGTTTCTAGAACCTTCTAGAAAGGAAGCCTCTGGAACCTTCTAGAAGCTTTCTAGTTAATAGAAGTAGCTCGAGAAGCTTCCTAAGTAGGAGTATATATAGGGATCGAGGCTGAAGAGTTCTTCAGTCTCGACAACATATCTCTTGGAGTTCTAGCTCACCTTTCTAGTGTTGTTCTTTTACTCATCTGTTTAATCTAGTTCTGCCACTTCTTCTTGAACTTCTTGTTAGATTTCAAGTCTGTATTTTGTGTCCGTGACAAACTCTCATAAACTCTTTTAAAATGTTTCATAGTAGATCCTATATAATCTATTAATTTAGCTCCAATTCTAAATACTTCTATAAGCTTCTCAAATGTGGCTCTTACTATCTATCTCTATGTGCTAATAATGGAAATATCTTATCTATAACTCATTATAATTAATTCTCTTCTATTAATATAGAACTTCCTTGCTTCACTTCCGATGGTATTTCTAAATTATTTCTTAGAAATGAATGAGGTTTTGTACACATTTCCATCTTGCATCATGGATGAAATAACCTTTTCAAAGGACTTTATATTAAAGTTGTACATGTCCACTGCCATAGCAAAGGTAGTGATGTTCCAAAATAGTATCCACTTCATACTCTTATTGGTCATCAACTATAACTAAAGGTGGTAATAGTTGATATTAGTTTGAAAAGTACCTTGATTTGGTATAAAATTCCTTGAGTTACAAAACATAGAAGATCAGATGGATTTGAATATGTGGCAGAAGCTTAAGGCAGTATATGACATTAGAAAACACAACAAAAATATAAAAAGATGTAAGCCATTGAAGTGCTAGTTTATGGATTTGAATTGATATAATTAGTAGCAAGTTGGCATTGAAGAGTGACACTTGATCACCCTCTGAAAAGATCTTGTATTTTTGGTGGTTATCTGTATATTTTTTTTGTCAATTTTGTGCAATAAAGAGGCAATGTCGTACCTACTATAAGACTGTTATAAGTTGTTGTATAAATTCCTCTATTATTGGATTATTAGTGACAATGGGACAATGGAGAGTTGCTAGCATAATTGGATACTAATTAATGTTAAAGAAGAATGGTGAATGACTAATACTTTCTTAAATACTATCATTGTAAGCAAATTCTAAAGGCATCAAATATTCATCCCAATCATTATGATGAAGTGCTACGATTGCTTGTAGCATATCCTCCAAGTTACAATTACCATGCTTTGTTTGTGTATCTTTTTGGAGATAGAAGGCTATAAATATGGCAAGTCATATGCCTAGTGGCTTAAATAAGGCTTGCCAAAAGTTTCTTGTGAAGTATCGATTTTGATTTGAAATGATGATACAAGATAATCCATCATGATAAAAGATAGTATTGAAGAAGATCAGTGCAAGTGTTGAGGCATCAATATCTAAGTGTACCATAGCCAAGTGAAGTTACTTTAAGAATCAATCCACAAAGACAACAACTGCAATGTGATTGTGAAGTATCTACGGCAAACATATAATGAGATCTATAATCACCTGCTCTCATTGTGTTATAGGTAGTGAAATTGGTTGTAATAGTCTAGGAAATGTTGTGTTGCATGCTTTATTACATTGGCATGACTTACAAGAACCCACAAAAGCTCAAATATCATGATTCAAACTTGTTTAAATCATATTCTTAAAATCTGTTCTAGAGTCTTCTCACGGCTTAGATATCCAAATATTGAGATGTCTTGTCCCTCTTGAAGTATGTATGTTTGAAGTATAGAATTTTCAAATACATTTATTTGCTTCTTGTAATAGAGTAAGCCATCATTAAGATTATAATTTTGATACTATACATTGCCTACCTTCAATCAATTGCTAAGCATCTCAATATGTAACTTTCTTCCGTTCTACTTCTTTAGTTAGGTTTGAAATGATAGTACTAATGGTAGCAACTTCTACCTTGTCTTTCAATTTGGCCTTCAAATCTGATCTATACAATAAGTTGTCTAGCATAATATGTTGTTGCTCTTACTTGTATTCAAGCTGAATGTCAAAAAATTACAACTATTCTTTCTAATAATAATGTCATGATGTCATATTTTTCATATGTAAATCATATAGCATAGGTCAATGGTCAGTCCAAACAATCATTGGCTTCCTCAATAAATAGTGTCATCACATCTTTGTAGCATATATAATCGCTAATTGCTCTTGATCACATATAGAGTAATTACGCTTTATCTTTTTCAGCTTATGTGATTCATATGCCATATATTAAAGATTCTTATCAAATTTTTATTAAAAGACCACTTCAATAATAAAATCAAAAGCATTAATGTCAAGTATACAAGGAAGGTTGGAATCATATAGTTGCAATATTAAAGTAGTAATGAATGCTTCCTTCAACCTATCAAAGGCGCTTTGTTGTTCCAATTTCTATTCAAATGGAACATCCTTCTTGAATAGGCATGTCAATGAGGTAGCAATGTGTGCAAATTTCTGAATAAAATGGCAATAATATCTAAAAAGGCCTAAAAAAGATCAGACTTTAAAAGCATCTTTAGAAGTTGGTCAATCCTCCGTTGCTTTTATCTTATCTTGCTCCATGTGCACACCTTTGGAGGATACCATATGACCCAAAAAAATGACCTCTGACTTCTAAAGTTCACACTTTGATTGCTTGCAATAGAAGTAACTATCTTACAACCAACGTAGCACTTTTCATAGATATTACACATGCTCCTAAGGGATTTTATTATATACTAAGATATTATTGATAAAGACAACTACATACTTCTTCAAAAGGTCTCAAAATAATTCTAATCATGTGATCCATGAAAGAAGCTGGAGCATTTGTAATGCCAAAAGATAAAACAAGCCATTTAAAATGCCCATAGTACATACAAAATGCCGTCTTTTCAATATCTTCTCTTGCAATAGGTATTTATCAATAATCACTGTGAAGATCAAATTTGCTAAAGATGGTCGTACTTCAAAGTTGGTCAAGAAGATCGTCCACGCATGGAAGTGGATATGTATTCTTATCAATATATTTATTGAGGCTTCAATAGTCAATGCAAAGCCAAAGTCTATCATCTTTCTTAGGTACAGAGAATATAGGTACTTTCTTTGGTAATGTGCTTTCTTAAATGAGGCCCTTTTCTAAGAGTTCATCCAATGTCTTTTGTAACTCTTTAGATTCATTTGATATTAGATGATAAATTGGCCGACTTGCCAATTTGGTCCCAAGCAATAGTCCTATTTGAAAAGTGGCACCTCCATCTAGAGGCACACCATTAGGTAGGTCGGTTGGAAAAACATCTTGATATTTTCATTTGAGTTTTTTGCCAATTTTACTCTTTTGCTTGTCTTTTCCACTACTAATATAAGATTTGGAACCACCATATATATTGGTTACTTATGTTATATTTTCTTCTTTATAATGGTTATTTCTATAAATAAATCTTTAGTTACTAATCATTTTTCTTCCTCACTTAATGTAGAGGTACAAAGAATCACCTTGCAACTACTATCTTTGAAGGAGATTGTTCTTGCTATTTAATCAACTTGCTTATTTTCCATCTCTAGCCACCACATACCAAAGATAATATCATATCTTAGCTTTGTTACCTTGAATTTCTTTCTTAAGACGTAAGTACCACTCAACCTCAAGATTTCTATTTCTTATGTTTTATTCAATATGTTCTTTTGGTCATCCACAATGTATATACTCCTTCCCTTGATTACCTTAGTTTTAATCCTAAGTTGGTCAGTAATTTCAATCAAGATGTAATTTTTTGTGGAATTACAACCCATAATCACTTGACATGGTTGTCTTTTTAGTCGTTCCATTAGGTATATCAGTTGATCTTTTTTATAGTTATCAAAGACCATGTCGTTTGTCTCTAAGAGGCAATAATTATCTCTAATACTAATCCTCAGCCCCTTTATTAAGGAGCCTTTTTTCCTTACTCCATTTCATTAGTGATTTGGTGAATCTCGAGACTACAAACCTACCTTAATCTGTTGATACTTGAATTTTGATATTTTGAACAACCTCTAATTTGATGGCCTAGCTCCCAAAAATAGAAATATAATCCCTTCTATGCCAATATTTGTTGTCTTTGTAGTGTCAATAATCATTATAGGACATCAATCTTCATTGGCATTGATTGTTATATCATAATATTACATAATGATATAAGACTTTGTACTATAGGTTGTGCTCCACAATTTCTGAAATCTATAGCATTGATCTTCTCTACAATCTTAATTGGCTCTTCAAATGTTTGTAGATCCTTTAGTTCCACCTCTCACTAGACTTAAAGTTTCAACCTTCATAGAAATCAATCTATCATCTCTGCTTTTGAAACATTATCAATTTGGAGAGATATGAACTTGAATTGAAAGACATAATCTTGCACTGACCTAAATTGTGTAAGATTTGTCAATTGATCGTGTACTATTTCTTTTGTATTAATAGACCGAAATTAATTCCTAAACTCAATTTTAAACTCCTCCCAATTACAAAATCCACCCTAAGCTCTATAGCTTTGAACTCGATGTTGCCACCAAATGGCTGTCGCATCTCTCAAATAGTTAACTGCATACATAATTCTTTTGATGGTATTTGTCCCAAATAATTGGAGGTATTGTTATATAGTGAAGAGCCATTGGCATACATCTTCTTGCCTTAAAGTCCTAGAGTATATACCAAGCTTATTCAATTTTAGCCTAATAGATGTCGACTCCTTTGTCCTAGAAGCTTCCATTTGCCTTTATAAAGTAGCTATCTCGCCTAGAAGGTGTTATATATGAGCCTCCATTCGAGATTACTTTGTCCTATCTTCCATACTGCAATTTTCTTGCTCGACTCTACTATTGTAATGCTTTCTCTCCTTCCAATTGACTTCTTTAGAGTAACTTGTGGTAGCCTCAACACAATACCAATTTGACCACAAGAACTGACTTTGAACTAGACTATGGCTATCGACATGCTACTAAACGATAGTATAACACTTGCTTTGATATTAATGAAATTATATCAAACTATCTTGAAAATCTAAGATCCTTCTAATCCACAATAACATAAATCTCACCACAATGTAAGACAAAGTAATCTACAATAAATGAAAATAGAATAGAACTGAACAAAAAAAATGCAAAACCAAACTTTACTAAGAGAAAGGGTCCAAAGCTATACCTAAGGAGATGCTCAAATGGCCTTGGCCAATCCTAATTATACTTTGTCCAACCATTTTGGAATTTTTTAGAATGTTCTTTGATAGGCCCTACCTAAATAATCACCATAAGCTCTTCTAAAATGTTCCATCGTGGATCTTATATAGTCTATTAACTTAGCCCTATTTTTAAAAACTTCTATAAAGTTCTCAAACATGGCTCTAACTATCTATCTCTATGTGCCAATAATACAAATATCTTATCTATACCTCTTTATAATATCTTTCAATATTAATATATCTAAATGAATAAAATAAATTAATAAATATATATATATATATATATGTGTGTGTGTATATAATTTTAAAAAGAAGTAAATAACACAAAAGCCCACGCAACATAGTATGAATAAATATATATATATATATATATATATATCTCCAGTCAACGACAAACCCCGACGTGGCATCGTTGGTCCAACCTCTACTGACGAAAGTCCACGCTACGTTACGGACCCGACGAATCGTCGTCTTCGTCGTCGTCGGCAGCTTTATGGACGTCGCAGAGGCGACGGTGGCGATGGCGGCGAGGGAAGGACCACCACCAATGGCTATGGCGTCTCACTGAGACCGTGGCCACCCTACACTCCACGTTTCTCCCTTCCTTGTCGTGTCTTCGCCCTGCCCCAGGCACCGAGCTTTTTGCCCAGCTGGGTTTGGTGCTGTTTCGAGAATTTACGGACATTTGGTAGTATTCGGGGTAGGACAGCAGAGTGTGGCGAGCACGAGAGTCTAGAGTTGATTTAGCGCTTTGGAAGCGGAGGAACAGCGTTTTTCATTTGGGTTTTTTGTGTTGTTCAGGTTGTTTTGAGGGTTGTTCAAGTGGGTTTTTATTATTTTATTTTGTTTTTATTTTATTGAGGAGGAAAAGGTTTTTGGAATTAGGGCTGATTTGAGTGGGGATTGCGTTGTGGGTTGCACTCCTGGGAGTGCGAGGATGGGGTTTGATTTCGGTAGAGGAGGGAGGGTTTGTGATGACAAGATCTCCGAGGGCGTGGAGCTGTGCCCGTTCTTGAGGAACATTGGTGTGACGACTAGCTTTGCCTTCTCCAATCTGAAGTTCCCTGTTCCTGCTCCTGTAAGCCTCCGCCCAAACCCCTTTCCACTTCTCTCTTTCATCTATCGGGAGGCTCCTTGTAAAAGCGTCTAGTTTCTTAAGTATAGATTTTGGAGGGCTTTTCCAAGGAATCAGCTGAACCCGATCCTCCTTGTATACTGATGACATCACCGTGTTTTATGGCGTGCTTGATCTTAATGGTCTCAATGGGCACGAATATCTTATGGTCCTAGCTACTATTAGAAGATCAATTTTGACACTAGGTTTTCTTATGCGTCTTGGCTTCGATCTAGAAGGAATTAGCATCACTGTCGAAGCGGTTTCTTTCTCACGGCAACCCCTCTGTATCTTTCGCCTCTTGTGGGAATTTGATATCGTCTAGCTAGAGCTAATTATTTGAGCGTTTTTTGAGTTGGTTTTCTTTTTGCTATCATTCTAACTCCACGCTAATTGTCTAATCTACAAATTTCTTTACCAATTTAGCCTGGGCTTGGTAGCATATTTAGATGAGTGATTAATATGTACTTGGGTAATTCTTGTGCAGACGAGAGCAGGCCGCGGTCCAATTTTCGAGGATGGGCCAGGTTTTGAGAACTCCTTTCGCCTGTTCCACGGCAAGGATGGTGTCGTGCCTTTGAAACGGGCGTCGGGAGAGCAGAACGCGCGGTCATTCACTGAGACACTTGACGCGGAGGATCTGAGTTTCCATCCGTTGTCTGCTCGCGCTGCCACCATCAGCTTGTCGTCGTTCGGAGCAGGGGGGCCATTCGGATTTGATGGGTTCATGGCAAGGCAGAATGCGAAGAAGCCGAAGGAGAAGAAGCCAAAGAAGGAGACGGAGCCTGAGAAGAAGCGTCGGTCGAAATTGGAGTCTCATGTATGGGAGGGATCTTAGCTTGATTTGCTTTGCCTTGCCTTGTCTGGGTGGTGATGACGCGTGCAGAACAGAGGAGTGTGGATGTTTGGATGGGATTTGGAAACATGGCGTGTCTCTGACGACAGGGCGTTGTGATGTGCAGATGCACGAGGCGATGGGGAGCGAATGGCTAGCGACGGGGCAGTGCCCGATCGCAAAGTCGTTCCGCGCCGTGAGTGGCGTGTTACCGCTGGTGTCAAAGCTGTTGCCAAAGCTGCCGCAAGGAATGAAGTACAGGTGCCCGCCAGCGATAGTGGCAGCGAGAGCGGCGCTGGCTCGAACGGAAGCAGTGAAAGCACTGAGACCGCAAGCGCTGCCAACAAAGGTGTTAGCAATCGGGATGGTAGGAATGGCACTGAACGTGCCGCTGGGAGTGTGGCGAGAGCACACGAAGAAGTTTTCTCCGCAATGGTTTCTGGCTGTGCATGCGACGATCCCGTTCATCGCAATGCTGAGGAAAGCGGTGGTGATGCCGAAATATGCGATAGCGTTCACAATAGGGTCTGCAATACTGGGTCAGGCAGTGGGAGCTCGTGCTGAGAGGATTCGTTTAGCCAAGCTCAAATCCTTAGATGAGCAGCCCCAAGAGACATCTATGGATTCCCAGGTGTCCGAGTCTTTACCCATGTCATCAACCATCCATTTTTCTTCTGTTGTCTCGGAATCGGCTATCGAAGATATTCCGAAAGAGAACAAGGAGAGGTTGACTCCTGTCCCTCTCACTTTGCAATGTAGTTCGGAGAGCCTTTCTGACCGCTCCATGAGTTCCTTTTCGTTACCTGTGAGCGTGAGCTGATTCCTCGTAGATTTTCTAACATGGCCCTGTCGGTAGTCTTAGTTGTCTTCTTGACTTCTGAATGCATCGTATCGAGGTGTATAGAAGGTTAAGAGTGGGTATAGTTAGATACTGGTGGGGAGATTCATACCGTAGTTGCAAATGATGCATTTCATACGTGGCTCAGAGTCACCATCTGTGTCATCCAATAATTTTTCGACCCTTGGGGTTTGACTGGTCATGTTTCACTGGCATTTGACCTCCGTACAACATCTGCATTTGTACCATATCTATTATAACTTCGAACTGAAGTGGTAGAATTGCTACATTTCTTTGGTCATGTGTTTATCAAAATTTATGGATTAGTTTCATAAGCGTAGACAGAAGTATGGGTGTACCCCGCCAGCTGCCCTGTACATTCATATGAAGATTCGGAGTGCATAATACTGTAGGGAATACTGGGGCGACGTTGGCTTTGAACGTGTTGGATACGCATCAGTGGCTCATGGTGTTGGATGCATGCAGTTCTAGTAGTAGACAATGCATCAGACGACACGAAAACTATGGGTCATAAGTCTTCATGAGATTTTTATACTTTGAAGCTGACCAAGAAAAATCAAGAAAACACGTCGCTTCTTGTAAACTCTTGATCCGGCCCGACTGCTACACCATTCCATGAAGGTTCGTGAGTTTGTAAGGCATGACGCCTTCCCTGTATCAAAGTTCAAAGAAAGAGAGAAACCCCTGTGCTCATTGCTAACAGAGACTAAATAGAGAGCTTAGATGATTAATATGTTGCTCTAGAAGAAGCTTTTCTTCCCTCCTATGCATTCTGCTCTTATAGCCAGCCTTTGTGAGAGATTTCGTTGGTTCAGAATGGTTGATTTGTTGCTCTTAGTATAGTACCTAAAAGCTTTATGTCAGAATATGATGCTGGTTCGTATTTCAATATGCAGGAAAATTTGTCTTTACAGCACCGTATCCACCTTTGCAACAGATTTCATATCTTGTCATAACATTATGGGTATACTGCAAGTACATCCTCTGTTCCGTTTCAGGAGTCGTGATGTCAGGATCTGCAGTGTTGATTCATTGTTGTTGGTATTCGTATGTCTTGTCAGTTCTTAATTCGCCAACGGTTTCTTCAGTCTCAACGTTTGATTATGCGAGCACACTTTGATGCATCGTTTTGCAGGAGATTACTACTGATGGAGATGTGTCTCAAAATATGTAATTTATTGTTGATGTATATGACTTTTTTGTTAAGAAGTCAACACGAAAGCTTTTGAAGGGTTGTTGCGTTTTTACAGATACATTTTGAACCACAAATTTTAGAGAAAAAATTGTTATACTATTGGGTGATTTGTTTGAAGTTTCTAGAACATTCCTCACTTCCGACTAATATTCGTAGTAAATGAAAGGCACTTCTATAAAAAGGTTTTGAAGTGTCTGGACACAACATCTGACCTTCGATGATTTTCCAATTGGAACTTTTTTCTGCGGTTCCGATGCCAAACACATCATATCTCAACATTTAAGCATGAAGGTAAGAACGAGCTGTTGGAAGTAACTGTTTCATCCCTTACAGTTCTATGAACTGTGACATGCTGATGTCATTGGATTCAGCGTTGTTGAGCAGCCTGACCTGTTGACCGCAAAAATTGGCATCCCCACAAGTGCCACAGTTTAATTCTCGAGGGGCTCGTCCGCCAGATATACTTCCCTAAACTTTCGTATAACGAGACGTTAATTGGAAACTGTCTCGCTAATTCTTATTTAAAGTCTATTCCAATCTTGTTGATCGCGTTGGAATCCTAGAGAATTGCACAGACTGAGGAAGCTGAGCAGTTATTCAAGAACCTCAAATGCGGTCGAGCCAATGCTAAGGTCAGAGATCACGTTAGAAGCCTTCACAAGCTTGTTGATCAAAATCCTACCGTACGCTGTGTTGTAATTCACTGCATGATACACTTTCTTACATCATCAAGCACAAATACGCTGCACTTCACGTCCTCACAGATATTGGCGCGGGCGCTCCTCCGATATGTCTTGCAGAAGACAGTAGTCATACATCATGTTCTGGATATTGTTTTCAAAATGTGTTCCAATTTGACTGCTTAAATTTTTGACATTACTCAACTCTTGAGTGAAGGGCATAGCATTCGAACCGGACGGTAGTACAAGCGGATAAGCGATTCCCATCTCCCAAAGTTATCATCGGAGACTAAGACCATTTTTCTATTGCTAGGCACAATACTTTACGTTTGAATCTCTACATTCACATGATAAGGGTCCTTCTGTAAGAAAGGCCTCACAGAGAGGGGTATTAATCAGCATTTTAGACAGCGCAATAAGACGATACTTCAATCCACTCAGATGCTGTTACTTCCTGTCAGCAGACCTAGGCAAAAAGCGTTCTTAGGCTATGTAAAGTTTGATGTTTTCAAATCTTTGCAGTTGCATCTTCTTGACTTCATCAAATGGATCACTCCAGAACCTGATAAAAAAACCCATCAGATAGAACCTCTCATCAAGCTGCTAAAAAATCAAATCCTTACCTAACTCTACAATAATTGCCTAAGGATCATTTCAGGCCATATTCAAACACACCATTTGTCAAAAACCTATTATTTTAAAATCGAGGCAATCCTTGTGGATGACACCCCAACCGTCGACTAACTTCAAAACTATTGTGAGCATATTGTAAGCCTTCTAATATACATTCCATGCTAGGGAACTACACCCTGCTTTTGAGATAAAATTTGTTTGAACTTCAGACCTCGAAAGAGAAGATGATGCAAGGTTGCCTTGTTTTTTCATCCTTAAAATAATTCTGTCGGCTCTTAACAGGTATATGTTGACTTGTCTGTACACTGTTATCAAGCTTTTACCTCCATGGGCCTGCTAAGAGAATTATAACTGAGTTAGAGAAAAAATCTTCTTATTTGACTAAACTGAAATGAGAATTACATCTTTTGCTATGATTGATTAATAAGTAAATGTTACATATATACAGCAACAACCTTATTACCGATCAGCTACGTCTTAATCATTCTAAAACTACTTTGAAGAAAATAGCTTGACCGTGGAGAGTATCTCGCCTAAGCTTGCTGGATGCCTCTCCGTTGAAAAGTTTCAGTTTGTTCCACGAAAAAACGCAGCTAGCTCTATTGGAGCATGCACGGCATTGAGCCACTCCTCCAGCGGGTCACCTTCAAGCCTTTCTTCAGCTGTAACAACATAAATCCATGCAATCGTATCCAATGAAAAATGTCAACTACATTCACAAATCTGCCTCATTACATCCACTAAGCTTTGCAAATGTGAAAGACTCGATCTAAAATCCTCCTTGAAAGAAACATGGGTTTCAAAAACACAAAAAAATTACCTACTTTACGTACAATAATTTATATGTAAGAATGAGGGCTCTCTTAATTATTCACATGCGCATTTTCCACAATGTAATGAGCGTGGCAACATTGTGGAAATTACCTTCAAGTTGTGCGCCGAGTCCCTCAAGTACTGTAGGATTGGAGCGAATAACCAGCAATGCCATTTCCAGTGCGGAGTTCATTAAAGATCTCACCTCTTTTTGTACCATGTCCGCCATATGACCCTTCACCCAACAAAGCAACACAGAGAAGCTGCCTGGGTTAGCTAAGATATAGGAAATGTGGTACTTCGGAGGTTAAGTATATTATAACCCCTAACAGAGTTAAAAAACTAGCGTAGCAACCAAAAGAAAAACAACAAAAATGTTGGAAAATTACAAGTCAAGAATAAACCAAAATAACAGCAAATCATATCTCATGGAAGTGACCACATGCATTAGTAGACTTTGTCATCAGTTAAATTCAGGTTATGGCTGACTTTATTGTATCCGCAAAATCCAAACGTCAAGACCCCTGTTTGACTCGGGAAATATAATTTACAGAAACAGAACATACCACAAAACTTGATTACTTATGTCACCATCATCCATAAATTTGGATCCAAATGCCAGAAAACTAGAAATTACCTGATCTTTGCCCCAGGAGAAGGAACTACCAGTATCATCAAGGCCTCCTCCAGATAGAGTAGCTAACGAAATCGGACCAATAATGGGACTGAGACCATACTCTGCCACTGCTTTATATGCTAAGTCTGTAGCACGCTTGATATCGTCAAGAGAACCGGTAGAAACACGGCCATGATACACCACTTCCTCAGCAGCACGACCACCCAAAAGAGTAACCAAACGACCTCTTAGCTCATCAACGAACAGTAGGTTACGATCTTCAGCACCAGGGGGGATGTACGTGAAACCCAAAGCTCCTCCTGTTCTTGGCAAAATGCTTAGTTTCTGCAAGATAAAAAGAACACCACATTTGAGAAATTTCACGGCTAAAGAAGGTGGAGGTAACCTACTCAACCATGCATAAGAGGGAAATGAAGTCATTTGTTCAAATACGGATTTAGGAGCTGACGCTGAATACAAGAAACAAAGAAACCAAGAACTAAAAGGAGGTTGTACCTGCACTCGTGTAAGACCAGGTATAAACTTGGCAACAGCGGTTCCAACCACTGCATGACCTGCCTCATGCCGTGCTACGACACCCTTTTCAGAGCCATGCAACGTAGAGCGCTTCTTCTCAATACCCTATAACAAAAAAATGCGGTCAGATTACCCACTATATAGATGCTGAAAGAATATTGAAATCAATAGACTTGCTTTGTCTTAACAAGGCGCCTAACATGTACTAGTAGCAGTTCTTTTCTGTCTATACGCATCAGACTAAACTACTAGAAATACTTAAGGATGATCGCTTGTCATTGACCTTGACATTTTAGCAAATGAGGTTTGAAAATGAGCACTTCCATGGAATCCTAAATCTAAACAACTCCATCAGGGGATTATATTAGAGAAAACGAGGCAAATCAACGATTAATTTGGTAATCAGTAAGGTCTTACAGCTATTGAACGCTCCACTGCTTGAGAAAATTCTGAGTTCCCAACCTCCAATTTGCTTGCCCTCCCTGCCAATAAGGCTGCTTCATTCACCAGGTTTGCCAGGTCTGCTCTGTTGGGTGATGGACAAACAATGAAATCAGAAACGATTACATAATTTAAATTAGGGCTCCATGTATCTGCCATAGTAAATCCGAATTTGTTTCCAACTTTTCAGCAAACCCAAAGGTCCTTTAAACTTTATTGTTTGACTTAAAACGTAACGCAACCTTAAATTATCAGCAAATGCAACAGCATTCTTGCTGTTGGGGGCTAGGCTTTAGAGCGCTCGACAGTGAAAGAGGAACACGCGTTAGCAATGATTACGTACCCAGTAAACCCAGCTGTGGCTGCGGCAATCACGTTAAGATTAACATCGGGTGCCAAAGGCAACTGTTTCTTGGTCACATGAACAGTCAAAATTTCCTCGCGACCTTGCCTATCTGGAGGCTCCACCTATTCCAAACAAATTAGATCGATCAGAATTTGCAAACACAAATATGTCCCGTACCTTCTACGATGGAAAAATCGTTTGATTGTGATAACTAACTGCTCATCAATGTGCACGATGTAAAGGATGCAAGTGGCATAAAACAATACAGTGACAATCCGGTCAAATCGTCCAGGTCGCCTAAGAGCAGGATCCAAAACATCAGCTCGATTGGTAGCCCCAAGTACAATAACAGTTGAGCTGCTCTCAAATCCATCCAGCTCCTGATAAAAACACAATTATCGCTCGTTTGAGACAGCAAAAGGTATGTGTATGTTACCAAAAATTGATGGAGATGACAAGTATATTATGCATAAGACTACATAAACTAAAAGAAAACAAAAATAAAAAACTACCAAGTCATCCATCTCATCAAAATGAGTCTATACTCAAAATACAAGCCCATCCTGAATAGGCAAAGGGCAAAAACAAGTTGCACCAACCTTGGAGCATTACTTACCACTTACAGATGATTAGGCACAGAAGTAAGTAGGACAATAATGTAGTTGAACATAATCAAAAAAATGAAATACTTACTGTGAGAAGCTGGTTGAGGGTTTGCTCTCGCTCATCATTCCCAACACTTCGAAGCCGACCATCGCGACCCTTTGCTACTGCATCGATCTGCAGAATTTTACACCACGATCAGACAATCGCCTCAACTGAACTTTCCAATCATGACTACCCCTTAACAAAGCCCGCAATACCATAATAAGAGAATGTTCACAAAGAGCAGGCTCCAACTTCAAGAGATTTTCACGAATACTTCTTCAAAAGTCACTAGCATTGGGAGTTCATGACACACTTGCAACACACTGAGCAGTACACAATAGATGCAGTGTAATCCATGCAGTATAACCAATCAAGACTATGATAATTGCATCAAAAGATAATCTTAAAGAGACTAAGACAAACCTCATCAATGAAAACAATCGACGGAGCTTCCTTCTTGGCTCGGGCAAAAAGATCACGGACACGAGAAGCACCCATACCCACATATAGCTCCACAAACTCACTAGCTGAACAGCTAATAAAAGGCACATCGGCCTCGCCTGCAACTGCTTTAGCAAGCAATGTCTTCCCCGTACCAGGTGGCCCAACCTGATAAACATTGTACATAAGAGCCCTCTCAGCAAATTAATGGCATGGCGGCGGTCTAGTCTTATGAAACAGAGCACCATACTTAAAATCGATTTTTATATTCACAAATGAACTTCATTACCAGGAAAATGTACAACATCAATTCTTCTGTCGATCTAAACATCAATTATTACATTGACTTCCCAGAGAAAATGGTGTAACTTTGGGCAAACGTAACCAAAAAGTTTACAAATGGAACTGAATCACACCGCTATAATAAGAGACGTACCAGCAGGATTCCTCTTGGTGGCCTGGCTCCGAGCCTTGAATACCGCTCAGGGTGTTTAAGAAATTCCTACAATAGGAATACATCCAACATCTCCTTGGGATCAAGAAATTCAGAGGGGACCATCTGACATGAGTTAACCATCATATGCTATATGTGTGACAGAAGCACAACGTCATTGCCTTAACGTGAGTTTTTTGCAAGTTTTGCAATGATACACTAACGAATTTACTCCTTAGATGAAGATACGTAGAGCATGCGTGCAAAAGATCAGACTTGGCTGTTTGAGGCTTAATTTTGGTTGCTGCTTCACTTACAACAATTTCTTCAAGCTCTTCTTTTGCTTCGTCCACACCTGCAACATCCGCAAACATAATTGGACCCCCAACACCTTGATCCTTGCCACCTCCCGATAATAATCCCTTCCGATTTCGCATTCGACCCGTTGTAGATCTCTGCAGATGTAAATGGCAACAATAAGGTTTAGCAGCATATAATAGCACCCTCATTACAGTGTAAACAATAATACCTTAGTCACTGCTCCATCAGCAACAATGAATACAAGTCTTAAAATGTTCACCTATGATATCTATTAAGGTTTCAATAACGTGCCCCAGGTTGTGTACAAGTACAAAAAATTCACGTTATAAAGTACAACTTGAAACATATTCCGATATGCTATAAATGCCTTTCCAGCACCATCTTCGGACAGGCTGGTTCAAGCACTAAAATTCGACATGAACTGTGTGAAACACTCAAAGTATAAGCACGTTCAAGCAGAAAAGAGAACCTGTGGCAGTTTCAACGAAAATCGACTCAGAAGGCCGCCAATAAGGCCAACATATAGAAGAAATATCTGGAAAAGAAACAGCAAAATTAAATCCATATTAGAACCCGTAGAATAGCTTCTCGATTCAGTGGAAAAGACTAGTTTAGAAGGGTCTTTAATCTGCATTGTCAGAAATTTGCAGCCTAGACATCTCAGCGCTTGATTATCAACTTAAAGCATGTTGCGCGTCTAACGTTTCGGTGAAAGACGACCTATACACGAGAAATAAGTCCAAAAGTTGTTGAACAACTCGACCGAATTACAGAAAGTCCTTACAAACAAGGTATTGACAAGTTTCACTGGACGCTTGTCAGGGGCGCCAAACACCACTCCATTTTCTTGCAACTGTTCATACGGGGTACTGATGTCAAAGGGCCTTGTTGTAGTGTAAACTATCCGCCGTGAGGGAGAACTTGACTGTGCAGTTGCAGGTACTTCAACTCCTTTAGTTCGGGAAGTCTCATACTCAAGTCCATCTCCTACTTGGATCTACTTCAAAAATGCGTCCCATGCTTCAGTGCATGCAACTAATGCAACATAGCAATTCAATTTTTCTGATCTACTGCAAGATTCCAGAACAAACTTTTTCAGCAGAATCTGCCAAAAAACGACCTCTAAGCAGTTAAGGCTTTTAACACACTAGCATCAACTTGCGAAACGCAGCAAATGAGGATGCCGTTTTGGCTACTGAAGGTGCAAGGACGGCCAAAAATCCTTGACGTATGTAGTTTCCAAGTAACAAAAATTGAAGTGGTGACGATCACCTGTACTTCTTTCTCAGGCCGTGCTTGCCGTCCTGATGGTCGTAAAGAGTATGTCAAATGAAATCCATCAATCTCCACACTCTCAACATCGTTCTGGTTTATTCTGCTCAAGAATTCACTGAATGGGACACTGACATATGCTGAAGAACTGCTTTCAGACTTCAATGGTGAGGACCTTCCTGGAAATGGAACACCGGGGCGTAGCAATCTCATGAGCAAAACCACTACGCTCAATTGAAGAAGCAGAGCCCCAACCTCGTGAGCCTGCACGGCAGGGGCTCCTTTCCAACTCCAGATTGAATTCCAAATCCATTTTGGGTGTCTCCACCAGCCCTGCTCTGGAGGGCCTACCGAAGGCTCTGGTCTGCCGGATGTGCTGGGGCGATCATCCTCATCCACATGCGCTGAGAGCTTAGGGTTCCTTTCTTCCTTCTTGCCACTAGGACTTTGTATCAACGAAGGTTCTGAACTGCCTTCATTCTGCGAATCTTGGTCAAATCCTTGAGTACTTGCGTGAATGAGCCTCACTTTTCCCCATCTGCTTGAACCATTCAAATCATCTGTTCGATGATCGTTGAACCCAAAGAATGATTTAGAACCAAACGTACTCTTACTGATTAAGATTTGGTGCACCCGACTTATATTTTTACTCGGAATACCCCCTCGCAAATTTTTGTTGTAACTCATAGAATTACAACGATTCGTTCTAAACTGTACTAATTTAGGAGAAAAGTGGATTGAGCATTGTAATGAAAGAGAATTAGAATATGAAACGCCTGCAAATTTATGCAGAGGTGAACGACTCTGAAGTATTATGCATCCTGCACATGTGCCTGGTATCATTGCAATACTATAACTCATTTTGACCATCGAATTCTCTTTCCAGCCTTGAGTGGTAACAACTAATCTTCGTGCAAAATATTCGGGGATTACTGCATAACGACTTCCGGGTCACCACACTCAAGAAATGCCGAAATATCTGCACAGAACATTGAACAAAGGATAAAATTAGAGCAGCGCATATATTTCTAAAACCATGAAAAAATGCAACTCACCGCATAAAAGGAAAAACAAACGAACAAACCAAAAAAGTTCGATCATCAAACAAGCCGTGGCGAGCAAGTTCAGACAATCGCACGAACTTTCACATCAATTGCAAGTTCAAACAGAAAATTCATACGTGGAGTAAGCCCCTAAAGTCGTAGTAAACAATCCTCAATGAATACAAAACTCCAAACCAGGCACCAAAACCAACCAGCTCAAACCACCAAACACAAGGGAATTCCCCTCCTCCTCGCACACCTATCACACAAATTCAGTCGCACCGCAATCGAATTTCGCACCGCGAAGGTTCCAAACGGGGTGATGAAACTATCAGGACCAGATCAAACCCCGTTAAGGCGCTATATCCTTTCTCTCAAAAACGATGTACCTGTTCAGCAACCACAGCTAGCGAGCCTTGCAACGCCGATTTGGAGGCTGAAATTGGATCTGATTCCAACAAGAAAAAGGAGCTCAATCGAACGGCCCGGGAAAGACAGGAAGCGATCCCAAGGCAAGCAGAAACGGAATAGAATGAGAGAGAGTGCGGCATGGGGAGGAGAAGAACGCGACCAATTGAGCACAGAGACACGGGCCATGCCCGCCATAGCCACAGAGCACACACCCTCCCCTCTTTGAAAACCTACTCCTCCTCAACAGAAGATGCCGGCCACGTCATCACCATCTACCGTGGCCTTTCATCTGACGTGGCGTACAGTATTGCCAGTGCAGGGGATGATGAATCAGGATTATCTGCACACCCCCCCCCCCCCCCCCCACCCTCGCTGAATCGTAGATTTCGTCATGCCCCTGTATCCACGCCTGGGTAGATACTTTGGGCAAGTGGCTTGCATCTTTGTTGCCATCACTTAACGGATGGATGGATGGATGGATGGATGGATGGATAAGTGGATGAACCAGAGAACGAACGGACGAAATGGATGAACAATTGAGTGTCATGGTGGATTGCTTGATGGATGAATGGGTGGTGTGGATATTTGATGAATGGTTTTGTGTGGTATTTACGGATGAACGTGTATGATGGGAATAAATAATGTCTAGATAGAGGTATAAGACAAATTAATTAGGGTCCTATTCCGTAAAGAGCAAAAATAAAGATTGACAATATGGCTGGTGGAAGTAAAAGTAATTTTAAGTTATTCTTTCTGAGACAATTATTTCTAAATAAACTTTTGGTTCCACCAGCCATAGTAGTCACTTTTGTTTTTTGTTTTTTTATTTTTTACTTGTAATTAAATACATGGTTTGATTACTTGTAAAAATTATAAAACCACAAAATTTTAATAATTTTCCAAAAACTTGTTTATCTAATAATGTTTTTTAACTTGTATCTTGATGTTTTGATGTTTAATATTTTTTAATTATTATATATTTTATTAATTATTTTTTGATGTTATATATTAATTATATTTTGATGTTTGATGTTTAATATTTTTAACTTACATTTTAATGTTATATGGGTATGAATATTTTTAATTATAAAAATCCATCGTTTTATAAATAAATAAATTAATAAATAAATCTTTTATGTAGGCTTAGATTATATCTTTTTAAATATATATATATATATATTTTATTGATCTAAAAGAATCTATAATTTAGAATTCAAGAAAATATATAACTCTTTAAGCTCTTTATAAATTGAAAATGCTTTTCAAAGAATTATTGATGTAGGAGATTCTATATTAGTTTTTCTATCCATCTTTCTATGTTTTTCTTTATCATGGTTCTTTATTATTAAACTTATATTTTTAAATATATCTTATTATGATTTTATTTTGTCTCAGTCTTTGAAGATGCTCTTTATAATCTTAAAAATAATGGTCATATTGTCTTTGGCTTTTCATTTTTAAATCATAAAACAAATTAAAACTCATAAATTGAGTTTCAAAACAATGTGTACAATGTACTTTCAACTACTATTAAAATAATTTCACATTTTTGTTACCATTAAATAAATCTTTTAAGATAACATAATACATTTTTTTTAACTAAAAAATAAACATGGTGATTGTAACTATCAATTGTGACTTTTTTTTTTTTGATTTTTTAATTTATAACTGTGTGGTAGATGATAGAGTTAATTATTAAGAGTTTACAGAAATAATTATAATTAAGAAGTCTAAAAACTAACAATGTAAATGTTTTTTTGAGAGTAAACTATTTAACTTTAATTTGGTAATATTATATTAAAAACTTGATAAAATGTTAAGACCTTAGTCTAGTAACAAGTTATAATATTAAAATTTTGGACCAATTTTTATCCAATAATATATGAATCTAATTGTACATTAGTTTTAACTATCTAAATCAATAAATAGTTATTGTGCATTATATGGTTTTGGTTGTATAAAAAATTAAATAAGAGAAAAGGAAGAAATTTTTTATATATATATTTTTGTTGGAATCGATAATAATTAAAAATTTGGAGTTAAATATGTTAAATTAAAAGTAACACCAGAATAAATTATAATATATTTAAATTTTTTTTTAGGACATAATATCAATAGATGTACATGGAGGACACCTAAGAATTTTACAAATGCATTAGACAAATAATAATGTAATTTGTTAAGTACATTTAATCAAATGAAATACAAACGTTGAACAATATGAATAAGATTACTTATATAATAAAATCTAAAAAATATATATTTTTTCCAATACCTACTTCCTTATTTCTTTCTACAATTTTTTGTTATTGCTTTATAGGTTCAACTTCAGTAAAACAAAAAGCCAACAATCAATAGATTTTTAATAAAAATAATATTTGGAAAATAATAGAAAATTTATACATGTTAAATAAGAAATAAAAATCCAAAATAAAACTAGTTTGGATTTTTATGACATATTTATCATAAAAAATTGTAAAAAAAAAAAAAAAAATCACTACATGAACTTGTTCAGAACAAAACAAATTGTATGCATTGATCCATGTAAAACTTTATGAACCAGATTTAAAACCTTTAATTTTTAATTAATAAATTATAAAAAATAAAATGATTATATTATTAAAATTGATATTTCTTGAGATTGGTAAACTTTTGGTATTTTTTTGTTACTTGCTATTATTGTACAATTTTTTAATTTAATTTATGAACCAAAAGTATTTTGTTATATCTTCAAAAAATACAAAAAATAATTACAAAGTTATAAAAAATCTAAAGAAACTAAAAAAAACTATATGAAATTGGTACAAAAATATGTTCATTCTATTACATACAAGTATTGGTTTTAAAATTTTTTAATTGATAAAAATAATATCTAAAAAAATATGTGATTTAGAATTATATTAAAATTAAGATATATATACCAAAACATACCAAATAATATTTTGAAAATTTTTTACACAAAAATTAAAATTTATTTATTTATTCAATTTATATAATAAACATTTTATACTAATTGATTGTATTGTTACTTATGCTGAAAAGATTATTCTGTTTTATCAATTAATTATATAATGTTTACAAAAAATGTATATGTTTTTTGACAATAAAATATATTGTTGTTAAAAACAAGTTTATTATATTTTGAAAAATGAAACTTAATATTATGCTTTTAAAAAATCAGAAAATAAGTACCAGACTTTGTGGTTTATTTAGATATTCTTGGTGTATCAAAATTTCCAATAGGTTGATTGGTGTATATATATATATATATATATATATATATATGTGTGTGTGTGTGTGTGTGTGTGTATATATTTATATAACAAAAATAATTAGAAAAAAAATTAAATAAATAAATTTTGTATTTAGTGCAATTATTCTTTTTTAAACTATAACCTTGTTCACACACCTCATAACTTGTTTCTACATTTTTTGTAAAAGATTTATATTAGAAACATAAAAGAAGGGGAATGTAATAGAGACCTGGGTTTTTACTTAATCAACCTAACTATGATGAAGAATATGGTAATTGTGGTGAATGTAGTTGATTTTCTTGGTTTTGGATCCAATAGTAGAAAAATGAATCTAGTGGTCATTTTATTCTTTTCCGATGGTTAGGATGAGTAGGTAAATTTAGTAAAAAACTGGGTCTATTTAATGTTCCCACAAAAGAAAATATAATGTTAAATTTAAAAATTAAAATATCTTACAAATCCAAACAATTATTTACATTTAACAAACGCTTTCACAAATGTTAGCAAAAATCAAATCCATCTTCAAAATGATTCTTGCCATGTAAAATTCCATATCATTTTTCTTATCAACCTCCCATTTTCTTCATCATAACTACAAGTCCACAAGCGATAGTTCTCCACGACAATATTTGAAAATATTTCAAAGAATCACTTTCCTTACTTACTATACACACTCACCATGAGTAGAATTTCGTCCTACGTGTCCAATATGATCCTACGTGGATGCCAGATGCGCAACCCCACACGCCAAGTGTCACCAACGACAAGAGAGCTGCATGCACTACTTCCCAAATTCGAATGCTCTTTCGCGCTTCCTCGTCATTTTACTCTTCGTCTTGCTTTCGCTGCTGACCCTAGACACAATTTTGCTTTGATGCGTTCGCAATTCTGTTGCAGCATATGCTCTTACGAAATCGTCTTAGGCGAGACGAGAAGATCGTCTTCAGGCTCAAGCTACAGCAGTTCCGTGATCGAATTTGGCAGAGAGCACACGGCGGTCGCGGTGAAGCGGTTCATCGTCGATTGGGGTTTGATCGGAGCGCGAAGGAGAGTTTCGTAATTAGGGGTCTCGGTTGGGCGATAATTAGACCGCAGAGTGGAGGACGGATTCGGGTATGGCAGGATCTTTGCCTGTTGTCACGCTCCCGGGCGAGGATCCGGAGAGCGGGGGAGAGGGTGAGGTATGCGCGGAGGATATTGTGGTGGTGCGGGAGGTCATCGTGGAGGAGTTGCCAATTGCGGAGGGGTTATGCCCTGAAGAGGAGTTTATCTCTTTGCCTGTTGTGACCGAACCGGAGGCTTCTGATGATGTGACTGCGGTCGGGAGTGGGAAGGAGGAGGAGGAGGAAGAGTATCCGCAAGGAGAGTCGGTGACGAGAATTGCACCTTGCCCGCCGCGGGAAGGAATTAATACTGACCCTGGAGTTCACCCTGTGACAGTGCCGCCTGTGGTGCCTGTAGAGGACGTGCCTCCGGACGAGACCATCACCCCGGAGATGGTTGGGAAATTCTATGAAGAGGGGGAAGAGGGCGTGGAGGAAATGGAGAGCGGTAGTGAAGATGGAAATGGACGTGGTGGTAGGGATGGTGCGGCGGAGACCATGGACAATGGGGATGAAGGGGGTGAGGTTGTGATCGAGGACGCCATGGTGCGAATCGTGACGGATGCCGTGAAGGTGGAAGAGGTGTTGTCGGGTAATGGATCGGTTGCCGCGGTGGAGTCTGGTGGAGAGGATGTTGATAGGAAGCGTATTCGAGGCGAAGATGAGGAGGATGCAGTGAAGAAAGTCAAATCGGACGTTGGGGAGGGGGACAGAGTGGAAGGAATGCAGGAGGATCAATCTGTAGAGCCGAAAAAGCTTGGACCGAAGGTTTTTAATACTGCCGTTGAGATGTTTATTTACTTCTACGATCTGCTCCACGAATGGACTCTCAATTTGAGCGTGAACAAGGTGGGTTTGTAACATCCTCGACTGTTTTTTCCTCTTGAATTTTTATGCAACTGAAAGGTTCTCTAAGTTGGTAACGAAGTTTTCTCGTGAGTTTGATATGTGGGTATCTGGTTATTTTCTCATTTATGTTGAGAGGAGCCTGTGTGGATTCTATTGGTCTTACGCAATCATTGAGCTCTAGGTTTGCACTGAAATATTGAGTTCCAACTGATATAGAGGTAATTTTAAAAATAATTTGAAAAATGTTTTGACCTCGATTCAGGATTTTAGTGTTTAACACATATTCCTTACTCACGCTCTGCTGAGATATTAAACTCCTAAACTTGAATTAGATTCTTTTCCTCTTTCTTTATGATGTGGCAAAGGTAGTAGTAGACATTGACAAATGGTGGTATGTGTTCCAGTACGAATATATGGTTCTTAGTGAGCTCGTCGCTCAAGGCAATCCGCAAAAGATAGGAGACGGAATCGCTGCGTTTCAAATCCGTAATCACCCTCAATGGAAGAGCAGATGCTACTATCTGATCCGCAAAGATGGCTCTGAGGAAGACTTCAGTTATCGAAAGTGTGTTGACGCTTTGATGCCCCTGCCAGCTAGTATTTACAGGCCAAATGGCGAGTTGGATATTGAAAAACTTTTCTCAGGGCAGAAGAGTCGACACCGTGGAGAACGGAAAATACAGAAATGGGAAGGCTACAGAGATGGTAGAGAAGGTAGAGGCGGAGGCCGTGGATACGGTGGAAGAGGTGGTGGAGGCAGGGGTGGAAGAGGAGGTCGCAGAGGTGGTCGTGGAAGATGGTGATTACTGACGACATGCAGTATATATGTGCCGTGAACTCAGGACCTGCTCGCATGTGCAAAGCACTTGGTTCGAAGAAACTTGTAGTGCACAGATGGTCCTGTGAGTGAGCATCGCAAATTATGATCGATCTGCTCTAAAATTTTATTGAGTGGTGGTCAGATGCTTGTGCCGCATTTAACACATGCCACCTGCTAAACTTCCTTGCCAGAAGTTTCTACCTACTCTTGGGTAGAGTAAATACAGTGTTGGTGGTGCTAAAGTTTGCCTTGCGCAATCTGCTTTCAATTCTTAGTAGCAGATAATTCTACCTCATACCAGTCTCAACTTAGGATACCAAGTATTTTGGCATTGCCAAAAGAGAATTTTTGACAACTAGACGAGTGACTGATAACTGTCGTCTTGAGGAAGAGCTCAATCCCGAAGAGTCATATTTCATAAATGACTCATTATTACTTTGACTCCATTGTTCAAAACAACTTGTAATCGTATCTCGTTAAGCATTTGTTACGAGTACGTCTAGGTTCAGTGATTATCATGTTTGTCTGCTATCGATCGTGAATGCCAGTGCCGACTTTTAAAGCTATTATTAGGTGTTTTGCACAGAGTGTTGTCGAGTGGCGGAAGTTTTTACAGCAATGGAGAACAAACTGAACGAAATGATAGGTAATCGGACGTAACGTTGTTTACACCTGGATGGCTGGAGAAACGTGGAGCTCGAAACCCTGCGAAAGGTTTTCGCAATTCAAGTTCATGATTTGCGGCTAACCGCACTCCAATGCCTCCTTTGTACTGCGTCGAGAGAATATTGGCGATGCACCTGTACTGATGAACTACAGGGTAAGAATCAGATGACCAGGAGGCGCCAGTTTTATCGAAAAATCAGCTACATGTCATGTGAAGTTCATTCAAATCGTTGCACGGAGTATGAGACAGCATGAAATACATACGACATTGTTTGAAGCCATGAAGATAATGACCAATCAAATTTTATTGCAAGTACATGTATAACGAGGTGATCTCATGGTGAGCTTGTATGCTACTGACGCAGCCTGATACTGAGGGTTACAGGAAAGCACCTGCTACGAGTAACAAAGGTTTCACGAGATTCTAATCTTGTAAAGACTCTTATTCAGATCCCAGGCACCAGGGATTCTCATTCAATCCACTAGCCAACATCACTGTCACCCACCGATAAACATCTTCTCCTGCGATGACAGAACATACCTGCACTTGAAAGCATAATCCATTGTCTCACAGCACTTCTCAATACTGAGACCGTGCCTTGGCAGACTAATCCCATGCATACCGACAAGCGGTAGTTCCGGGGAATAACGAAGGCGATGGATTTTTTCCTTCCTTGCTTCAATGTGGATTCTACCATCTCTCTTCTTTTCTCCAATTTGGATCTCAGCTCTTCTCTCATTCTTCCTTGCTTTGATGCAGTTTTGATCAAACTCTTAGGTTCTCATCTTTGAGGAAATAGAACAATGAATCACCAACTAGCTAGAGTCTTGGTATATTTGAACCATATACATATAATTCAAGACTAAGTTGAGAAGATAATATCCTTAAGTTGAAGAAGTGCCCACTTGAGCCAATTGTAATGAATTGTGTAGCTATCTAGCACAATTATTTGCCAATTTATAACATTCAAGCTTCCAATTGCATAAGGCTTTATTTAAGAGTAAACTCAATTTACAAATTGCTAACAATTGATTAAATCAAAGATTAGTTGAGCTCAAAGATAGATCTTGTGAGCTTAAAAATACTAGCCAAATACATGCAACATGCAATTTGGCAAAAAAAAAAAAAAAAAAAAAAAAAAACTTAAAAGCTGGTTCAAGTTGTGTCACAACATGCAGATAATAGATACCATTGACATGACCCAAAACTATCAATAAAAAGATGAATGAACTTAATGTTTCTTCTGAAGGAAGAGATCGTCATGGAGATTATATCAAAAACTTCTTTTAGGTAATTTTTTAGATTATACACATGCTTATGGTAGCATGTGGTAGATAGCAAGTTGTAGTGGTAATAACAAAACCTAGGGTGGTAATAGCAACATCTTACTTAAAACCTAAAAATCTAAAATATTTAAAAATTTATATCAAAAGAATTCAAAATTTAAAAATATTAAAATTAATTAGCTGTAGATATAATAAAAATTTATTTATTTTTTAAAATAATTTCATAAATATTTGTATTAAATTTCATATTTTGTTTTAAAGATAATATTTAGAAACTCACAAGTATATTGTGTTTCTAATATTTAAAATTTTATATAGGTATTTTCTTAAATATTTTTATAACAAATCAAACAAAAATTATTATTTTTTATAAAATTTATAGCTGTTGCATTTATAATTTTTTTAATCTAATATATATATATATATATATATATATATATATATATATACATATATAAATAAGTTTTTTTCTAAATAAAACATATGTATGTATGTGTATATATATATATATATATATATATATATATATATATATATAAGTCTTTTTATAAATCAAAATTCTATGATTTTATCCAAAAGTTTTATATAAGATACTATACATAAAGAACGTGAATTTAAATCAAAACATTCAAAATAAATATCAAAAACTCTTTGTTGATTTTTCGAGTTTATTGTATTACATCAATTTTTGTCTATTTTTTTTTTTTTTTTCTCATTTGGAAATTGTAAGTGTAAGTATGATTGTCTTTATATGACAACAATTTCAGTATATTTTGTGATTTTTCCGGAGTATATTATAGATCAACATAAGATTCTTATATGAATTTAAAACCTTTTTTTTTATGGTAATTATAATTTATGTAAAACTTTAAGATTGAATATGTTTATGTATATAAATATTTAAATTTTTAGATTAATAATTTAATGTTTTATTTTTATGATGTTAATGTAGTATATTATCCTAGTTATTAAATCCAAAGAATTAATGATAGTATATATATATATATATATATATATATATATATAGAAATTAAATATATTAGATTCATAAAAATCATTTGACTTTAAGAAAACTACATCTTTTATTTTTGTTAAATATTTTATACTTTTAAAAAATATGTAAAATTTATTAAAATAAAAATGTTATTAGCTAGTTAGACCAAAAATAATAAATGTTTTAGATGCAACTTTTTTCTTCTTAACCATGTTAGATATTATGTTTATAAAAAAAATTTTATAATTTAATCTAAAGAACATTTTGATAAAATGTGTTGAAGAAGTGTTTGAATAAATTCACAAAATGTTTTTTAGAAAGTAGATTTGATAGGTTGATATAGAATTTAAAAAATTTGATAATCACATATTATTAATTTATAAAAAATACTTTAAATAATAATATATATTTTAAAAAAAATTAAATACAATTATCTTTATAAATTATTAAAAATTTATATTTTGTTTTTTAAAAATTAATTAATATCTAACTTTCATATATAATAGAAATTAAAATTAAAATTTTTCTTATTATATTTTCTTAAATTATAAAAATAATCTAGAATTATTCTAAAATTTATTTTTTATTTAGAAGAATAGTTGTTTGTAATATTATTAGTAAACATGACATAAAATACATTCTGTACAAAATTTAAATTATTTTTATTTATTTATTTATTTTATTTTAGATTCTAATTTTTATTATAGAATTCTATTAAAATATCATAAAAAATAATACAAAATTTAGAAATTTAAAGATTATAATATTTTTATCTATTGATTTTATTGTGAGTAAATTAATACTTTAAAGTTTAAAGTAAATTTTTTGGTATACATCATTTTATAATGGTGTATATTATATATAAATATAATTTTATTGTTGATAAAAATATAATTTATTTAGCTTTTATTGCATGCCTACATTTGTGTCACGGACATACATATAATTACCTATATGAATAGATAAAAGTATGTAAAAGTAGATAAAAGTAAGTTAATTGTGTAATATCTTCTAGAGAAGCTTCTTAGAAGCTTCATAGACGCTGCTTTGACTTTATAGGAGTCTATAGTTGACTTTTAGGCTAGAAACTTGGTCAACAAGTTAGCCATGTGCCACACATGTTGGAAGCTTAAAGAACAAGCTAACTACGTGGTCCATCCATAGAAAACTTGCCTTGTAAGCAAAGGCATGTGGCCTAGAAAGTCAACATATATTGGAAGTCTTATAGAACATCGCCATGTGGCTTCTAGTTAGATAGTATATATAGAGGCAAGAGTGAAGCCCTCTTCACTCTTGTCAACTCCTTTCTTGCTTCTAGTCTAGTTTCAAGGGTCTCTAGTTTTCTTGTATTTTGGCAATAGCCATTCTAATTTCTTTCTTAATATACATATTTCTATTTTGTCCTATTTCTTTGAGAAAAGTCTCACTTACTCTTTAGCTTTCATCGAGTTCTTGTCCTTGACAGATTGACAAGAGTACACTTACAATATGAGAGCTTTGTCTTTTCTTGATTAAGAGTGGATTACCCCTTTTTCTTGATAAGACATAAGCGCATTAGAAGTTGCGGATTACCCTCTTTTAAACTGATATTGTTCTTAGTATTTTCTTTGTTATCAATTCCTCTCTTCTATTTGTTTTGAGCGTTATTAGACATCTTCTCTTTTCTAAGTGCTACTATGGCAGAGCTTGTTGAAATGAAGAGTGCAATGGCACAGATGCAAGAACAATTGAGGGAGTTAATGCTTGCGATGCATCAACTCAATTTACCACCACAAGGAGCAACAAGAATGGTAGGAAGTGAAGATATAGAGATGATTGGGGCTGCTTCAACATCTGCACCAAACCATGTCCCTTCTCCCAGAATGGAACACCCTTCGAGTGTTAGAGAACCGAGAGTGGCCTTGCCCGAGAAGTTTGATGGTACCAGATCCAAGTTTCGAGGATTCATCAATCAGGTCCAATTAGTGATTGAACTTCAACCCCAGAGCTATCCAACTCCAGGGTCACAAGTTAGATTCATTGGTACACTTCTTTCAGGTTCAGCATTGTCATGGTTTTCATCTTTTCTTGAACGACGAGATCCAATATTGGATAATCTGGAGGCTTTTTTGGCGGAGTTTCGATCCATGTTTGGAGAACATGATGCAATTCGTGTTGCAACCAACAAGATCCGTATTTTGCGACAAGGCAATCGATCAGTAACATTATATGCTTCGCAATTTCGACAACTTGCAACTGATATCAAGTGGGATGATGTCGCACTTGTGAGTCAATTTCTCTACGGATTACAATATGAGGTAAAGAAATTGATGCTTAATTTACCTGATCCTCAAACATTGAGTCAAGCAATTGACTTTGCTGTGAAGTGCAACAATCGACTTTTTGAATTTCGATCCGAGAGTCGCACAAGTAGGCCTCAACGTTACTACAATTCAATGGCAACACCGACGTCTCCTCAACACATACCTTCAGAAGTAGAGGATATGCAAATTGATGCGGTACGTTTCAAACCTCTTACTGAGCAAGAAAAGTCTCGTCGTCGACAAGAAGGATTGTGCTTATATTGTGGAGAACCTAAGCACACTGCTCAACATTGTCCAAAGAAGCGACGTAACTACAAAATGAGGAGTACGGCTGTCAAAGAAGACAGTATGTCGAAAAACGAGTACGTCCAGCTACAATAGGGACCGTGCGGCTGGAATCTTGTACAACTTCTAATGAAGGTCCTATCCTCTCCTCAGAACCATCTCCTTGTTTTATAATAGATGTGCGTTTAGGACCTAATAATTACAAAGCCTCTGCCTTGATAGATTCAGGAGCCTCAGCTTGTTTTTTAGATGAAGAATTTGCTAGATGTCATAGAATATCATTAATACAAAAAACTAAACCTGTACACGTAGAAGTCATAGATGGTCGTCCGTTGTCTTTTGGAGATGTAACTCACGAAACACTTCCTGTAGATGTAGTAATAAATGGTCATAGTAGTTGCGTAATTTTTAATATAATTAGATCTCCCTCTAATCCAGTAATTTTAGGCTTATCATGGTTAGAAAAGTATAATCCTCGAATAGATTGGATTTCTCGTAAACTTGATTTTCCTCGGAGCATTAGTAACAGTTCTATTAATCAAGTAAAAAACCATGAGTCTAGTATAGTAAAACCCACACTTATAGGTGCAAAAGCATTTATACACGCAGCAAAAGAAGGATCAACTTTTGCTATTTATACTGCACCTATTTCTGAAAGCGTAAAGACTTCAAGTGGCATTCCAAGTCAATATCAGGATTATCAAGACGTTTTTGAGAAAAAGAATGCAGATATTCTTCCTGAGCATCGCCCATACGATTGTTCAATCGATCTCAAGGAAGGAACTCAGCCACCATTTGGACCAATTTACAGTTTATCGCAAGATGAGTTGGCTGAACTCAAGACATATATTGACGAGAATTTAGCGAAGAATTTCATACGCCATTCAAAATCTCCAGCAGGAGCTCCAATTTTATTCGTAAAGAAAAAAGATGGATCTTTACGAATGTGTGTTGACTATCGAGGACTCAACAAGATCACAATCAAGAACAGGTATCCATTACCTTTGATATCAGGACTCCTTGGCCAGTTAAATCAAGCTAAGATCTATACAAAAATAGATCTAAGAGGAGCATATAATCTAGTACGGATCAAAGAAGGAGATGAATGGAAGACTGCGTTTCGAACCAGGTATGGACACTTTGAATACAATGTCATGCCTTTTGGACTCACGAATGCACCAGCTGCTTTTCAACATCTCATGAATGATGTATTTCGTAAATTCTTAGACAATTTTGTCGTCTGCTACCTAGACGATATCCTGATTTATTCTAAGAATATTGAAGAACATGAAATACATGTTCGTCAAGTATTACAAAAACTTAGAGATGCAGGATTGTACGCCAAGATAGAAAAGTGTGTATTTCACACTACTCAAGTTGACTTTTTAGGATACATCATTTCAAATGATGGTCTTATGATGGATTCTAAGAAAGTCCAAACAATCATGGATTGGAAGATTCCAAAGACTGTAAGAGATGTCCAATGTTTCCTGGGATTTGCCAATTACTATCGGATCTTCATCAAAGACTTCTCACGAGTTGCAGCTCCACTTACACGCTTGACTAGTAAAGATAAATTCCAATGGAATCAAGAAGCGGAAGCAGCATTTGAAGCCTTGAAGACATCGTTTGTCTCTGCACCAGTCTTATATCGTGTTGACTTTTCCAAGGTATTTTTTATGGAAACAGATGCATCGGATTTTGCCTTGGGTGCAGTTTTATCACAAATGGGAACAGATGACAAACTTCATCCGATAGCTTTTCATTCAAGAAAATTCTCAGCAGCCGAGATCAATTATGAGATCCACGATAAAGAACTTCTTGCAATCGTGGATTCTTTTCAAGAATGGCGTCATTATCTAGAAGGTGCTTCTAGTCCAGTCACTGTGTATACAGATCACAAGAACCTCGAGTATTTCATGTCAACACGCGTGTTGAATCGTCGTCAAGCTCGTTGGAGTATGTCTTTGTCAAGATTCGACTTCATTATCACTTATCGGCCAGGAAAACAACAAGGTTTGTCTGATGCCCTGTCTAGACGTTCTTATTTTGCACCAAAAGAAGGAGATGCAGCTTTTGAGCAACAAAGAACAGTCCTCTTGAAACCGGAGCAATTTCATCTCCGAGCAGTGAAATCAACACTGACTGTTGATTCAACTTTTCTCAAGCAAATCCAGTCCAGTATGTCCTCAGACCCTTTTGTTCATGATATCGAGAATAATTCTTCCAAGTCTCATGATTCTCCTAAGTTCGAGTTCAAGAATAATCTATTATATTTTGAAGGACGCCTATATGTTCCAGAAGGAAAAGCACGTTTGCGTGTTCTTCAAGCACGTCATGACTTTCCAGCAGCAAGTCACTTTGGATATAATAAGACTCTGGAACTCATATCAAGAGATTTTTGGTGGCCACAAATGTGGAAGTCAGTCAAAGACTTTGTACAATCATGTGATATTTGTTCAAGATCAAAAATTCCTCGACATCGACCTTACGGACTTCTTCAGCCATTACCTATACCAGAACAACCATGGTCTTCTGTTTCTATGGATTTCATCACAGATCTTCCAAACTCAAGATCTTATGATTCTATATTTGTGATAGTAGATCGTTTTACCAAGATGGCACATTTTATGCCATGTACAAAATCTATCACAGGTGAAGAAACAGCTAAGCTTTTCATTGATAATATCTATCGCTATCATGGATTACCTAAAGATATCATATCGGATAGGGGAACTCAATTTGTGTCGAGATTCTGGAGGACTCTTTTCAAGATTTTAAAAGTGGACATAAAGCTATCTTCAGCTTTCCATCCTCGAACTGATGGACAAACAGAGCGCGTAAACCAAGTCTTGGAACAGTATTTAAGGTGTACCATCAACTACCAACAAGATGATTGGACAATCCTTCTGCCATTAGCAGAGTTTGCTTATAATAATACAGTACATTCTTCCACGCAACAAACACCTTTCTTTGCCAATTATGGCTATCATCCACGACTTGATACTTTTGATTTTTCAAAAGTTGATAATCCTGCAGCAGAAGATATGGCAAATCGGTTGTCAGAGTTACATGCAATAATGAAGGCGCAGTTGAAGAAAGCTCAAGAACGACAAAAGATAAATGTAGATGTATATCGTAAAGAGCAACCACAACTCAACGTGGGTGATAAGGTATGGCTACTTCGTCGCAATATCAAGACCACTCGACCTTGTGACAAATTGGACTATCGTAGGCTTGGCCCCTTTTCTGTTTCTGAACAGATCAACCCAGTTGCATATCGGTTACATCTACCGGAGTCAATGAAGATCCATCCTATATTCCACGTGTCTCTTCTTGAACCATATAAGACAGTGGATATACAAGGAAGAAGACAAATGCCACCGCCTCCTATAGAAGTAGATAATAATGAAGAATTTGAGGTGGAAGAGATATTAGACTCAAGGCGGCGCCGAAATAAGCTAGAATATCTTGTTCATTGGCGCAGATATGATATTAGTGAGCGCACATGGGAGCCATCCAGGAATCTAGCAAATGCATCAGCTAAAGTCAAAGTTTTTCATCAACGACATCCATCAAAACCAAGATGAAAACCTCTCTTATAAAAGAGACAAGATTGAGGCAAGATAACATTCAATTTCCTATCCTTGTTTGTAACTTCTTTGCATTTGTGACGCTAATTAGATGGAGAGCCAACAACCAGCGGATTCAACTCAAGAACCTTCGTTTGCTGACTTACCGGATGAGACATTGCGATTGTCACAACCTTCAAGACGACGCAACCGAGATGAAGATCCTCAAGAACGACATGTTCTTCCTCAAATAGATGGTGAGATACAACGCATTTGGTATCACGACCTTGGAAGAGATTCTCGATGTTTGGTGATATTATTGGAGATAGGAACGACTCCTGATGGTGTTTCAAATGTATTATTTGAAGGAAGTTATGAAGGCCTCAACAGTGATCAAATAACAGGGTGGTCTTCTCGCCCTGGAATGGGACACTATCGATGGCTAAGAGGACCCATCAACTATCTTCGAAGAGAACAAAGATCAGAGTATGTAGCAAATACAATTCGCCGCATATTAGATTTTCTCAATATATAATCACCGCTCCTCGTGGAACTCGTCCCTAGAAGGGGGGGTAATGTCACGGACATACATATAATTACCTATATGAATAGATAAAAGTATGTAAAAGTAGATAAAAGTAGGTTAATTGTGTAATATCTTCTAGAGAAGCTTCTTAGAAGCTTCATAGACACTGCTTTGACTTTATAGGAGTCTATAGTTGACTTTTAGGCTAGAAACTTGGTCAACAAGTTAGCCATGTGCCACACATGTTGGAAGCTTAAAGAACAAGCTAACTACGTGGTCCATCCATAGAAAACTTGCCTTGTAAGCAAAGGCATGTGGCCTAGAAAGTCAACATATATTGGAGGTCTTATAGAACATCGCCATGTGGCTTCTAGTTAGATAGTATATATAGAGGCAAGAATGAAGCCCTCTTCACTCTTGTCAACTCCTTTCTTGCTTCTAGTCTAGTTTCAAGGGTCTCTAGTTTTCTTGTATTTTGGCAATAGCCATTCTAATTTCTTTCTTAATATACATATTTCTATTTTGTCCTATTTCTTTGAGAAAAGTCTCACTTACTCTTTAGCTTTCATCGAGTTCTTGTCCTTGACAATTTGTAACATTAGTGATATGAACTTTTAAGCACATAAATTAATAAAAATAAAAATAAAAATCAAATCAAATATTTTGAGATAATAATAGAATTTCATAATATATCTATATAATTATTTATGATATAACAATATAGTCTTATATGCCAAGTATTTAAGATATACATTTTAAAATAAAAATCTTATACAATATAAATTTAGTATATAAAAATTAAGAGATTTGATACTATTGCAAGATCATAATATAAAATTAAATAATTTATGATTTTTTTAATCTATTATATGCATATATAACTAAAACTAAAATTATATATATATATATATATATATATATATATATATATATATATATATAAGTTTTTATTAAAATAAATATTTCATAAAATAAAACATTACATATTGTAAAAAAATATATATTGGTTATTTTTATTCTTTTTTTATTTTTTTATTATTATCTATTATTTAATATAATATATAGATTTAAAATCATGTGTCAAAATATTATATATAAAGTATTCATTTTAAATATGATATATACATTTTTAAAGAATTTAAGGAATATTATATACAAATTCTAATATTTATATATAGGAACTTGTTAAAACTATACCTTCAAACTATATGATGATTAATTTTAGTTCAATATCAGTCTACCCTCAAATTCCATCATCCTCCATAAATGCAAAGAGCAGTCCGTCCTCTGTGTGAGGAATCAATTCTTTGCTCAAGACATTGCCCAAGAGTGTATAGGGCATCCTCTTCCTCTTTTTCCTATTATTGGAGTAAGGTTTAAGATCAAAGCCATGCTTGTAAGTTGTTTGATGCTAACCTATATTAAATGATGTTTTGGACTTGACAATCTTACCGGATGGTCGGTAAGCACAAGAAGATGCCTTTGAGGTTTTAAAGTCTTATATAATATTATACAATAACAAGAGCAAAAATGTAGATCTTAGAACAAACACATACTATCCAAAAGACTTTGCTGATCTTTTGAATAAGATGTGGATAGAGAAAGATATTGCCAAGAAGTACTTTGAATTTGTAATGCGATCAAACCTACTTGACTACAAGTTGCTTTGTGAATATGCATCCTTCTCTTGAAAAATACTTTATGATGTCGAAAAAGCTAAGAAATTATACAAACAAGTGTTAGAAGTGGCGTCCAACAATCCCTATATTGTAATAAGCTTTATTTTTGTGGCAAAGCGACTTATAAAATATTTTGCCATATATAAAAAATTATAATTTTTTTGATTGCTGAGTTTTACTTCTACCTTTTCCTTATACTATTGATCACATTACTTTGATTGTTGCTAAGAATTCTTCTTATCTATTCTATGTAATTTAACATTTTTAAATGTATCCAATTTTTGCACTAAAATTATCACCAAAATTGTTTGATGTATCTTATTTGAGCTTGTTTGTGTGCAATGGTTGATGATATTATGTAATTTGAAAATACTTTTAGCAATATTAACACTAGAGACTACTTATATTGGCATAATAATATAGATGAGTTTTAAAAGAGGAAGTTGAATATGTGCAACAATGTAGTTTCTAATGTGATATAATGAAGAACAAGACATGTCTTTATATACACAAGAGTTGGGTTTGAGAGGAATTACTTTATTCTTAAATAAGATATAATTTGTATTATAATATTACTACTCTTTTGTGAGATATTCCAATAATAAATTATATGCATATACTAGCATCTGCCAAAAGCTATCTGACTCCGTTTGGCATATGTTTGAAGGTGCTTTAGAAAGAACTTGTAATGTATAGATGGAATACAACTTCAACTAGAGTTTTTATATTTTATATTATTTTAATTTACTTTTCATATAAAAAGAATATTGGTAATTTTTGTACTCACTTAAAAAAAAAACAATTATATATGGTTTATGGTTTGTTAAAATATTTTGGTGGTATGTATTCCATAAAAACTAAATCTTCATCTATTTGCAAGTTACATCATCATTTATAGAGTCTAGGATAGTGTATGAAGTTTTGAAAAAATAGACGTTGAAATCATATTCAAGAAAAAACCATAATACAAGTACTAATTTTTAGTCCCATACTATATTCATCAATTAGCCATGAAAATAAAGATTTGTTATAAAAATAAATAGGATATCATTTTGTGTAATTCTAAATCTATGTATAAGATATACAAAACTACATGACGATTAGGTTTTTATAATGCATCTACTTCAAATATATAGTGACTCAAAAAATTATTTTAATATTGACATATATTAGAAAAAATAGTGTATTATAGATGAGTTGTAGTAAATAATGACACGTGGTTTGTATAGCAAATAAAATACTCTTTTATAGCTATGAAATGAGTCCAAATTAATAAGAATCTATTAGGTAATTGTGGAGCTATGACCAATCTAATTTGAAATAGTATTAAAATATTTTTTTGAGTGTGATATCTAATTACATATTAGTACTTTATAGGACCTCCTTTGGCCTTGATAATTACTTCCAACCTCCTAAACATACTTTCTTTTAAATTTTGGCACAAAATTACTTTAATATTATTTCACTTCATAGCTATTCTTTCCTATAATTTCTAAACTCCCTTTAGTTTAATGTTCTATGTGTTGAGCTGGCATTTGAGGTACTCTTAAAGATGTTCAATGAAATTAAGATCAAGAGACTAAGCAAGCCAATCCATTACTTTAATTCCATGATGATCTAATCACTTCCATGTTAATTTTGAATTATGCTTGAGATTGTTATCTTACTGAAAAATCACATCCTTCTCAAAAATGTCAGATTCTTCAATACTAGAGAACATATTTTTTTCAAGAATTTCTATAAATTATTTGGCATCCATCCTTCCTTCAATCTCTACCATCCTTCTAATTCCATTCCATCCCATAGAATTCTATACCATTATATTTCTACCCTCATGCTTAATTGTTTCTTGAAGCTTCTTGTGAAGCAAAGACTGATCATTTTATTTCCACACCCACTTTTTGTCATCTAATCCAAATTTGTTGATTTTTCTTTCATTTGACCAAATAATCATCGTCCAAACTTTCATAGTTCATTTCTTGTACTTCAGAGCAAAATCCAAGTGTTGTTTTTGATGGAAGGTAGATAGTAGTAGTTTTTTCTTCTTCACCATGACTTTCATATTCCACTTCTTGAGAACATTTCAAATGGTTTGAATTGACACAAGTTTATTGATAATATTGTTAAGGTTTTTAAGAATGTCAATAGTATTTTCACCCTTCCTAGTGTTGATTTGGCAAATGATTGTTCTTTTATCTATTACAGTGAGTTTTTTAGTCTGTTTAATTTAAGATTCTTCCTATTAAAAGTAATATTTTTTGCTAACTTAGAAATAGTAGCTTTAGTGCACCTAAGTTCAAAAGTAATTTGGCCATAAGGTTTTTGAGAATGAAGAAGAACAGAGGTGATATTGTCATGGAGAGAGTGGGAAATAGGTCTCATAGTTGTTCTAGAAATTATCAAGGATAAAAAAATCCAATAAAAAAATATGTCAAGATTAAAGACAAAGAATGAGATTGATAGCAAAAGTAGTTCCAAAGACTCCTATTTATATTATAATAAAGGTTACAAATATCTATGGTACTTTTTATGGAAGTTTTTAAAAGTCTAAAGAAGCTTCTAAAAGCATGAAGAGGCTTCTAAAAGCCTGTAGAACTTTCTAAAAGATTTTGGAAGATTCTACAAGTATCTAAAAGGTTCTAAAAATTTGAAGAAGATTCTAGAAGGTCCTTGAATGTGGTAATTTGGAATATGTCCATGTCAAGAATTGTGATTAAGAATGGTACTTCTATGGCTGCTAGTAAGTATTAATGATGTCATTAGATTAGTTATAATATTTTCATAGTAAATTTGACGATAATAGAATATTGTAATATTGAGTAATTATTAGAATTCAAAAATTAGACATCACATTCAAAAAAAATAATTCAATACTACTTGAAATTAGATTGGTCATAGCTCTGCAATCATCTAATGGATTCTTTTCAACTTAAATTCATTTGGTAGTTATAAAAAAGTACTTTATTTGCTATACAAACCACATGTCATTATTCACTATAATTTATATGTAATATATCATTCTTTTCAAAATATGTCAATATTAAAATAGTTTTTTGAGCAATTGTATTCTAAAATTAAAAACTTTGAATTTTTTGAGAGGCTTAACAAAATATGCTATTAGTCTCTTCTACTCTATCTTTGAAATCCATAACAATTTTGACATATTAAGCTAAAAACTTTTTCAACTTCTCTACCTCTTTCATGCTTCTAATATTGTCATAATACATGAATTCTTGCTTGAAAATGCTCCAAGGACGTAATTGTGGAAGGTAGAATGGAAATTATAACAACAAAATCCTAACTCTAATAGAATACTAACTAAAATCTAATTAAACCATAATAATGCTAAGCAAGGTTTAATCAAATTTAAAAAAATCTCAAAGGAATTACAAAAAAAAAAGAAATATTAAAGAAATTTTAGAATAATCACAAATATATCTCAAATACATCTCAATTCAATCTTAATTTAATCCTAATTAAAATACTATTGGACTTCATTCAAACTTTAGGCCAAAAATTAACTAAATCTTAAATCCTAAATAAATCCTAATAAAATCCTAAATCCTAAACCAAATCCTAACTAAATTCTAACCAAATCCTAAAACCTAAACTAAATCCTAATCCTAAATCAAATCCTAACCAAATCCTAATCCTAAATCAAACCCTAACCAAACCCTAATTCTAAATCAAATCCTAATCAAATCTTAAATCCTAAATCAAATCCTAATCAAATCTTAAACCCTAAACTAAATCCTAAACCTTAAACAAAATCCTAAATCCTAAACCAAATCCTAAATCCTAAACCAAATCCTAACCAAATCCTAACCAAACCTTAAATCCTAAACCAAATCCTAACCAAATCCTAGTAATTTCTATAACAAATTTAAACTTCAATAACTAATGAATGAACCGTTGATCTTAACTAAAATTTTACACACTTCTTAAAAACTAAGTTAAAAATAAGGACAAAAAATTTGAGAAGGATCGAAATTACCAAATAGATGATATTTTCAAAAACGGGCTTGGGTATTGATCGACCTCCTTCTTCAACCTTGATGCCAATCTCCTAGAGCCAATATCTCTCCTTTTCACCATTCGATTGATCTCAAAATTCTCATACACATAGAAAAAGAAGTCTAATATTCTTTTACATAAATTTCACTCCAATCCAACTAATAGATTACAAGAAATCTTAAAAATCCTCACTAGATCTAAAATTCTATTTTCTGGGACCTTGACCCACTTAAACCTCAATAATCCCCAATTCAACCGTTAGAGCAAGCTAAGATTCACAACACATATTAAGCACAATTATGACCATTAATCCACAAAATTTACTTGTAGATCTATTACAAAACTCTTGAAATCACTAGAAATGTCAACCCTATTTTATTTCACAAAATCCAAGTCATCCAAAAACAAACTTGATTTTGTAAAGCACTTACAAATTCATAATAACTCCAAATTGCCAAAAACCAATGCTCATAGAAATCCTATCTAGTTTGCTATCAAACTCCACTCTGTAATCTGCAAAAGAACCCTGGAGTCGTCGTTGAGACTCAGTTTTGTGCCTCAAGGTCTGATGTCAATCCTAGTTCATAACCGGCCTTCTATGAGTATCAATATCTAGTTTTTCATATACTCTTAAATTCCTTCTTAAGATGCCTATATCATTTATTTTTCCAATCTACTTTGTTTTGTCTTATTTATGGTCCTACAAAGTAAGAAGAAGTCACCTTTCTAAAAAGACAGCATTGATATCTTTTAGTTTTACTACCCTTTTGACTATTAATTATATTTCTAAGATAATTTGCTCTAATACTTTGAACTAAGATCTCCTACATTATGATAATTTCTACACTTTTTCACCTATTAGTTGTATTACATCATGACAACGTATAATGACATTTATTAGTGAACTTGCAATTCAATAGATCAACAAACAAAAGTCATAAAAAAAACAATGTGGCAAGTGGGTTGCAAAATTATTATAAAGAAGTATGTGATTGTCTTTTGGATTTTGATTCTTACATGCTCAAGCTGGATGTCTGGAATCCTTTGGTGACCATCGGAGCTCTTCCCATCTGCTTATTTAGCTAATGAAAGGACACTCATAAAGCAACTTCAACTTTTTATACTTGCTCTTGGAATTGTTGGAATAGCCGTAGATGTCGCCATACAACATTGTTATGTAGAACTTATATTAGGAGTTGATAGTGTCAATGTAAGAAGCATAGTAGGACTTGCCACTGGAAGTAGGGTCCTTCAAGCTATCAACATTTTTCTTGAACTTTATCATCATATAGAACATAGTTGGTCTTGTTCAATGGATAGATCTTGCCTGACTTGGAGAATTTTGATCTTTTTGTAGAAGAGCATAAACTCTAAGTAGAGTAAATTGGAGGACAAAAGGCAATCCAAAATTGTAACAAATCAATCAATGAGGTTGTCTTTTGCACTCTTATGCAATGTCTTGGTAGAGAATTGATTCTTGAAAGGATGGACTATCTTTCACACTTATAGAAGATGATAATGGAATGTAGAGGTAAAGTGATATTGAACTAAACTAATTATCACATAGTTTGAGAGATGTTACTTTAACAAAATTAGCATGTGGCTTTAATAAGTTCTTATATATATATATATATATATATATATATATATATATATATATATATATTAGAATTTATATATAATATTCTTTAAATTCTTTAGAAGTATATATGTCTTATTTAAAATGAATACTTCATATATAATACTTTGGCATATGATTTAAAAAAGATCAATTAAAATATAATTCAATTTATAAAATTTTAATATTTATATAAGATTTTATTATAGTTTGAAATTTTTATTTAATTAATATAGTTTTAAAATATCTATTATTTAAAAATACTTATAAAATATAATTCATAATATAATTATAAATCTATTTTATAGAAGAGAAACTTATCTCAAAATCTCATGAATAATAGAATGTATGTTTGGCTTTTTTTTTAACACTAATTTTAAAACATCCATAAAGATGAATACAAATGATTTGACTTATATACATAATCATTTATTTTGTAGTTACATTTATTAATACATGTATAAATATATAATATGTGTAAATAAAATGTAGATTTCTAAATCCTCCATATATACAAATATGACCAAAAAAAGGCATCCATCTACTTGACATAGATCAAATGGCTATCATATATTCTTTTTAGCTATATCTTTTCAAATTAACAAATCGACCAAATTTTCATCCATATATTAATTTTACATCCATTATTTTGTAGATGATAGACCATAGATTATCTTTTATTTATCCATTATATAAGAAACAAGTTCCAATAAATGCCACAAGGGTAGATGGTCACAAAGTTGAATGATTAGTTGAGATTGTGAAATAAGATGATATCAAAGGATAAAATATAGATAAATATTTTGCCAGCTAGAATTGGATTGCAGTTGCATAGAAAAGAACATCCATTTGTCCACTATAATAAATTGAACAATTATTATAAGCTCAAATTTTATGCCAGCTTATTTCTATAAGCCAAGCCAAATTTAACATTCTTCTAACTGATGAGTGAGTGACTTTTTATATGATGATATAATGTTACTATATGAAACTCAAGAATAGAAAGGATTAATAGACTTTAGTAGCAAAAGCACAAAAAAGGTAGATTTGATAGGAGTGAGAGAGGTTTTTTTTATAAGAAAGCAAAGAAAGAAAAAGAAAAGAAAAGAAAAGAAAATAGCAGAAAAGTTTTAATTTTGAATATTTGTAGTGTATTTTTTGATGTAAGATTAGTATAGATAAGTAGATCACAAGAGTATGTAAGTAATTAGAAAGAACCAACTAATGGACCAAAAATCTTTTGAAATTAAATTAAGAGCAATAGCAATGATTCTTGTATGTTATTTAAAAATCCAGACACATATGGTTTTAGTTATACTACAAACAAATGTACTCATTGGATCAGTATTGAAGGCTACACATAAGCACATATTGAATATTATGATTTGAATATCAAGAATAACTGCATGAAGTTACTGTTGTCTTTTAAGGCTTTCACGTAGAACTTTGTTAGTTATTCTCTAGAAATTTGGTAGGATTGTCTATAAGTGTCTAATACAACTAGAATATGCTATTGGTTGTGAGCCAATTCATTAATGGAGAGCCTTTAAAGTAGATAAATTTGGAATAATAAATACTCATAATTTTTTATAAGAAATAAGGCATGAAATTTATAGAAAGGATTTTAAGGACGTTTAAAAATGGAATAAAAGTTGTACATTATTTCTTAATTTTGAATCAAAGATATGATATCAAACTTATTAAGACAATGAATTTATTTTGCATTGTATTTTTTACAATCTTACATCTTATATTTATATATGTTAAATAAAATTTCATACAAATTATAATTTTTATAAGTTCTAATGTATAGAAAGTATTTTGTATTACAAGATGATTTAAATGTAAGAGGTATTTTTATTAAAAATTTTCAAAGCTATTTGAAAACATATAGTGGTATAAAGATTAAATTATCCTATCTTTGTTCATTGGATTTTATGGCATGTACAAATATAAACATGTTAATTTCAATTGTAGAACAATCTAATCAGCTTAAGTGATTAAAAGTTTATTTTTTGGATTAAAAAATATAATAATATTAAAATATAATGTTAAAAGTATTTTACATCTTAAACATTTTAATTATATGAAAAATCTTTTTTTATTAGAAATAATTGGCTTAATAAGTCTAATATCATTTTCATTTGATGTATCAAGTATGAAGTCTTTAAAAATTTTGAATCTACATTATTATTGTCAATTTTTAAATTTAAATATTTATGAAAGAAAAAAATATGGTTTTAGATACTCTTAATTTAAGAAGATGTTTAAAACTAAAAAATGTTACAAATATACTTTCTACTATAAAAATATTGAAGTATTTGGATTTACAAAATTATGAAGATATAGACAAAATAAGTGATAAAGTGCATTTAGAATTATCTTTGATCACAATAAATTCAAAAAATTATTTTAATTTATTAAAAAAAAAAAAAATTTCAATCTTATATCTCTTGAGATCTTATTATTTAAAGATTATATCAATTTAAAGAAGATTCATGTCACATTTGATAGTATAAAAAATTTGAAGATATTGTCATTTGAAGGATGTGAGAATTTAGAAGATATGCCCATGGAATTGAAGAATCTTTCTTCTTTGTAAGAAATATTATTTAAAAATTATAAAAAGATGAAAAATAAAATTCATAACTTTAATATATTAACATCTTTGATAGTATTCAATTTGAGTGATTTTATTAAATTAGAAATAATCCACAAGTGATTTATTAATCTTATATTTCTTAAGAAATTGAATTTTAATGATTGTACCAATTTGAAAAAGATTCATGCCACATTTGATGGCATAACAAACTTGAAGATGTTGTTATTTTGTGGATATAAAAACTTGAAAGAGATGCATATTGAATTAAAGTATCTTTCATATTTGCAAGCAATATCATTTACAAATTATAAAAAGATGAAGATTGAAGATGATATCTTTAATGCATTAACATCTTTGATAGTATTAGATTTGAATGATTGTCTTAAATTGGGGTTAATCCACAATAGATTTACCAATCTTATATATCTTGAAAAATTAAATTTTAATATTTGTACCAATTTGAGAAGATTCATGCCATATTTGATGTTATAACAAACTTGAAGATGTCATTTAAAGGATGCAAGAATTTAGAAGAGATTCCTATAGAATTGAAGCATCTTTCATCTTTGTAAGCAATAACATTTACAAATTATAAAAAGATGAAGATTGAAGGTGATACCTTTAATGTATTAATATTTTTAAGAAAATTATATTTTAGTAATTATATTAAAATTAAAATAATATATAATGGATTTTCCAATCTTGTATCTTATAATGAATTAATTTTTAATGATTGTATCAATTTAAAGAATATTCATTCTATATTTGATGGTATAACAAACTTGAAGATATTGACATTTGAAAGATGTAAAAATATTAAGGATATAAATCTAAAAAAACTAAAATATCAATAGATCCTTATGTCATTCAAAAAGATTGAAGAATCTCTTAAAGGTGGTATAATATTAAATAAGAATGGCTATTTTCAAAGATAAGAAGATTAAAAAAGCTTGAAACAAGACTAAAGACTAGAAATGCATTGACAAGACTGAAAAAGAATTTACTCTTGCCTCCATACATACTATCTAATTAAGAATTATAAGATAATATTTTATAGGACCTCCAACACGTGTTGTCATTATAAGATACATGTCTTAACTTACAAGACAAGTTTTTTATATGTATGCTACATCATTAGCTTGTATTAAAAGCTACCAACACATGCAACACATGGCTAGCATGTTGACTAAGTTTTTAACCTACTAATCAACTACAAACATACATAAAATCAAATATGTGTCTATAAAGTTTCTAAAAAAATTTGCTATAAAATAATATTAAATCTATCTACATTTATCTTCTATTTAAAATTTCTTATCTAGATAAATATATATGTCCATGATATTAACTTTTCTTTTGAAAATGAATTTTAGAAGGAGCTATTATCATCTTTTAAAGATCTTATTATTTTTCATCTTAATTTTGATAGATGTCATCAATAAAAAGTATCAACCTTCTTTGTTATATTTATAAGATTCTTGACAAGTTTCTATGTGCATTCATCAATATCATATTTGTACCAATGAATAGGATCTTTCAATCTATTTTGGCTTTGCCTAGAATCTAAAACTTCTTCTACTTCAAACTCTTGATTATTATCAATTTCTATAATAAGAAGTAGTATTTGTCTTCTTTTCAAGATATTCATTTTCTTATATGATTCAAGAAGAGATAAATAGAATATAGATTAAATTTTAATAGATTTTAATAGATATAATCAATAAAAATTGGATTAACTTGTTCACAAATATAAAAATATTTGAAGCCTATGACAATCCAACTTGTCACAAAAATAGCTAGATTTGATAGTGTAATGAAGTAATTATATCTTGTCGTCAATACAAAATTCAAGTTGCTCCTTGCTATAAGCATTTGCATTGGTTTTTTGATATTTATAAATTTTTATAATTATGACTTCAGTATTGTATGTAATTCAGATGAATAATTTGTCAAATCTTTTGTTATAAGATTATTAATATTTGAGGAGACAAAAGCATCAAATTATGGATGATATTCATAATTAGTAAAAAAATATATTTATTATATAAAATAATATATTATATTATTATAAATAAATTCTTCTAATGACAAAAGATTTTTTCAATTATCTTGTTGGTAGTTGATGGTATACCTTAAATACTATTCTAAAACTTAGTTTATGTATTTTTTTTGTCAATAAATTTAAAGATAAAAATTCAAAGATAGTTTTATATCTACCTTTAAAATCTAAAAAATGATTCTCTAAAAACTTAATACAAATTGAGTCCCCTTTTTTGATATAATATTCTTAGCCAATCCATGTTAGTGATAGATATTTTCAACAAAAAGATTAGCTATTTTTCCACTTGTGATAGATTTTGTACATAATATAAAATATAAAATCTTAGTAAAATGATCTAATATCATGAATATAGAATCATACAAACCTGATATTAGAAGATCCATGATAAAATATATAGAAACAAAAGACTATGGTTGTTCTGGAATAAGTAATGGCTAAAGAAGTCCATAAGATTGATGACAAGGAGTTTTTGATCTTAAAAAAATGTCTCATGATTGTACAAAGTCTTCAATTGTCTTCTACATTTGAAGCTATCAAAAGTCCCTTAAAATTAGCTCTATAATCTTCTCATATTCAAAATGTTAGGCTTCTAAAAAGTCATGATGAACTTGGAGAATATGTAATTATATATATTTTTTTGAAATATATAATTATTCCTCAAAATATAGTAGATTATATTCAAATTCAAATTTAGAAGAATTATAAGACCTAAAAGAATTATTTTTAATATCATGAATAAGAAGATCAAAGGATATACTTGATTGAACTTGCTTAAAAAATATTGAATCAATATTTAATATTAATTTCATTGCTTAAAGATGAAAATGATTTGACTTTGAAAAATCATTCTTTGTTGATTAAAAGTTATATTTCTTTTTTTGATATAAGATAAAAATATCTAAAAAAAATCCAATAATATTTGTTGTTTTTTAGGTCAATAAGTAATCTTAAAATCAAATCTTAATAAAAACATGCTTCAATGGACTTAGCGACAATTCAAAACATATAATGACATGAAGTACTTGAGGTTCTTGTAATTTTTATATATAGTGATTGGATTTAAAGTACCTTCTAAATAATGACACTACTCTTGAAATAAATCTACAATTGTAAGAAGCTCTTTATTGTGGATCTTATAACTAATCTTGACTATTATGTTTTTTTTAAAATGGAAAGCTATCAAATAGAATTTTTTATTTGCTCCCACTTGTAATAAAATGGCATCTATAACTAAGTCAAATGCATCTATTTCTATAAAGAAGGCTTTGAAAAAGTTGACATAATACAAGATTGGTATAGAAATAATAATTATTTTTTAGGCTTTAAAAGATGCTTTAGTATCTTTGCTGTACTCAAGTTTGCCTTTATATGTCATACATGTAAGAAGAACATCAATTTGAAAAAAGTTCTTAATGAAGATCCAATAATAATTAGTAAATCTTAAAAAATATTATACATCTTTAATTTTTTTTGGAATCTTTCAATCTATGATAATCTAATCTTTTTTAGGATACATTATAAGACCATTGTTTGAAATGATGTGCCTTCAGAAGTTAATTTGATTAGTATAAAATATACACTATTCTATCTTAGTATATAATCTTGCATCTCTTAGTTTTGTAATATACAAATAAATATGAACTTCATACTCTTTTATATTCTTAGAATAGATTAAAATGTCATCTAAATAACAAATAATAAAGTCATCAAGAAGTTTATAAAAGATATCATTCATTAGATATTGAAAAGCAATTAGTATATTTGTAAGTTTAAAAGACTTGACATTATATTTAAGATGTCCATATCTAATTCAAAATATAATTTTTCATTCATCTCCTTCTTTAATGCATACTAGATTATATGTTCTTTACAGATTTTTCTTGATAATGATCTTTGCTTCATTTAATTGATCAAGAAGTCTTGAAATTAAAAGTAGAAGGTACCTATTCTTGATTGTAATCTTGTTGAGTCCTTAATAGTCTACATACATCCATAGAAATCTATTTTTTTCTTCACAAATGAGTTAAAAGCCCTTACTAGAGATTTAGAATAGCATTTGAAGTTCTTAGCCAAGTTTTTGTTATTGTACTCTTTAAATATAGCCAATTCATTTTATAATAAGCTATAGATGTTAGAGATATACATATTTATCCTAATAATTATATATATGATTAAATAGAAGTAAATAAAAATAAATTTATTTCATAATATTTTTTAGAAAAGCTTCTTAGAAGCTTCATAGATATTACTTTGAATTTACATGTACCTATAGTTGATTGGTAGGTTAGAAATTTACTCAACAAGTTAACCACTTATTGACAGCTTATAGAATAAGCTAATTATGTGGTATATATATATATATATATATATATATATATATATATATAAAAATTGCCTTATAAGTTAAAATATAATTTTTATAAAGTCAATACATTTTAGAGGTCTTGTAGAACGTCACGATGTCATTTGTAGTTAAGAGTATATATGGAGACAAAAGTGAAGCCTTCTTCACTCTTGTTAATGCCTTTCTAGTTCTTAGTCTTATTTCAAGATTTTTTAATCTTCTTATCTTTGTTAATAGCCATTTTAGTTTATTATTATATCATCTTTGAGTGATTTTTTAGTCTTTTTGAGTGTCATAAGAGTGTATTGACATTTTAGTTCTTTGAGGTTTATATCCTTGATAGTTTAAAAAAAATTCTAAATTATTATTTTTGTCTTGTTTTAGAAGTGAGTGAATTATCCTACTTCTATTGTTGTGTTTTAAAGGTTTTAAATCATCTACCTTTAAATAAACTATTTAATTTTCTAACACTATTTTTTTTTTCTTAAAGAAAGAAAATTATCCCTCTTTTTTGAAATTTTTACTTGATATTAGAAATTATACATTACCTTCTTCAAATTTGACTTATGGATTGATTAAGTTATTTGAAATAGAAAGAAAAATTATGGATCCTATATTTTATAGAAGTAAGAATAGATTTGCAACTATTGCACATCTTTGCAAACTTGTGAATACTTTTAGAGTGGAAATTTCATGCATCACTAGTGCCAACCACAAAAATACTAATCCTATATTTATAAAGGAAGTTCAGAACCTAGGGCAAGAAATTATACAATTGAAGAAAGTAAGTAAATTAACTTTATAACTAAATTTAGAAAGTTTTATTTTTATAAGTACAATAGAGATAAAAATTAGTATGCTTGATAAATTTGATAGAACAAGATGAAAATTTCAAGGATTTTTGCAACAAGTCAAGCTCTGTTTAAGTTTACATCCCTTCAAATACTTTGATGGATTTACTCAAGTTGCATTCATAGGTACACTTCTATTAGGAAGTGCTTTCTTTTTATTTATATTTTAAATCAAAAAAAGATTTGTGACTCTTTTATAATTTGAATTCATTCCTAAAATTATTTATAGCTAAATTTAAAGAAAGTGATTGAAAAAGAGTAACAGATACCAAATTCTTATCTTTATAGTAAAGATCACGGTCAGCCATCATATATGCTGCTAAATTCTAAAATATTACTTGCAATGTGGAATGGAATGATAAAACCTTTATCAATCAATTTTAATATAGATTGAAGGATAATGTCAAAGATTTGTTATTGACAATATCAAAGGCATAATCCTTGAAACAATTTATTACTCAAGCCATTGTATGCAACAATTAATTATTTCAAAGGCTTCAAGAATAAAGACTTAGCTTGAGAGGAATAAGTCAAATAATGATAACAATTTTCAAGTTTTTAAAAATTTATTCATCAAGGCTAAAATCAATGCAAATTGATCTAATATATTTTAAATATATTTAGGACCTAAAAATTACAAAGTCTTTGCATTATTAGATTCATGAGTCTCAACTTGTTTATAGATAAAGATTTTGTCAAAAAACAAGAAATAATTTTAATCAAGAAAACTAAATCCGTACATGTAGAGGTCATAAATGGTCATTTGTTGTCTTTTTGAAATGTTACTTATATGACTTTTCTTTTAAATGTAGCAATTAAAGATGATAATAGTATAATAATATTTAATATAATAAGATCTTCTTCTAATCCAATTATTTTAGGATTATTGTAGTTAAAAAAATATAACCTTTAAATAGATTTAATTTCTGATAACTTTAATTTTTTTTGATAGTTTAATCAAAAATCTTGTAAGCCAAGTAAAAATATATAAGTATAGTACATCCAAATTGTTACTGGTAGATGCAAGAGTTTTTATGAATGCAATGAAAAAATGATCATCTTTTGCTATAAATGCCACATCTATTTTTGATGGTGAAAAGACATCAAGTGGTATTCCTAGTTAATATCAAGATTTTCTAGGATATTTTTGAAAAAGAAATGTAGATATTTTTTTAAAGCATTGCTCTTATGATTGTTCCATAAATCTTCAAAAAGGAGCTCAATCACCATTTGAATCAAACTATAGCCTATGACAAAACGAATTGGCTACACTCAAAGAATACATTGATGAAAATTTGGCTAAAAATTTTATATGTCATTCTAAATTTCTAGCTGAGGCTCCTATCTTATTTGTGATGGATCTTTAGGGATGTATAAAGACTATTAAGGATTCAACAAGATCACCATAAAGAATAGATATCTTCTATTTTTGATTTTAGGATATTTTGATTAATTTAATCAAGCAAAGATCTATATAAAAATAGATCTACAAGGAGCATATAATCTAATATGCATTTAAAAAGGAGATGAATAGAAAACTACATTTTGAATCAAGTATGGACATTTTGAATATAATATTATGCCTTTTGGACTCACAAATGCACCATGTATTTTTCAACATTTAATGAATGATGTCTTTTGTGAGTTTCTTGACGATTTTATTATTTATTATTTGAATGACAACTTAATCTACTCTAAGCATATAAAAGAGCATGAAGTTCATATTTGTTGTATGTTACAAAAACTTAGAAATGTAAGATTATATGCCAAATTAAAAAATTATGTATTCTACATTACTCAAGTTGACTTCCTAGGATACATAATTCTAACAAAGGACTAATGATAGATATGAAGAAGGTTTAAACTATGATGAATTGAAAGATTTCAAGAACAATAAGAGATGTGTAATTTTTTTTGAGCTTTAAAAATTACTATTGGATCTTCATCAAGATTTTTTTTTAAGTTACAACTCCACTTATATATTCAACTTGTAAAGACAAACTTAAGTGGAGTAAAGAAGCCAAAGTATTGTTTGATGCTATAAAGAAGGAGTTTACATTTGTACCAATTTTATATTATATTGACTTCTTTAAGGAATTTTTTATAAAAATAAATACATAAATTTTTTCCTTGAATGAAGTATTATCATAAATGGGAGTAAATAAAAAATTCCATATAGTAGTTTTTATTCCAAAAACTTTTAAGCAGCTGAGATTAATTATGAGATCTTCAACAAAGAATTCTTTATAATTGTGGATTCATTTGAAGAATGGCATCATTATCTAGAGGGTATCTTGAGTCTAATTAGTAAGTATATAGATCATAAGAATCTCAAATATTTCATATTAATACATGTTTTGAATTGTTGCTAAACTTTTTAGAGCATGTCTTTATCAAGATTTAATTTTAAGATTATTTATCAATCTAAAAAATAACAAGATCTATTAGACGTCCTTTTTAAATATTCTTATCTTATACCAAAAGAAAGAAATATATATTTTGATAAAAAAAAATAATTTTCTTGGAATCAAAGCATTTTCACCTTTGAGCAATAAAATCAACATTGACTATTGATTCAACCTTTGTTAGATAAATTCAATTAAGTATATCCTTTGATCTTCTTATTCATGATATTAAAAAAAATTCTTCTAAATTTCATGATACTTTCAAGTTCAAATTTAAAAACAATATACTCTATTTTAAGGAATGATTATCTATTTTTTAAGATGAAGCTCAATTACATATTCTTCAAGTTTATTATGATTTTTTAATAACCAAACATTTTGAATACAACAAAATTTTGGACCTAATATCAAAAGATTTTTGATGGCCTAAAATATGGAAGGAAATTAAAGACTTTGTACAATCAAGTGATATTTTTTTAAGATCTAAAACTAATCACCATCGAACTTATACAATTCTTCAACTATTACCTATTCAAAAACAATTATAGTCTTTTTTTCTATGGATTTTATTATAGAACTTTTAATCTCAAGTTTATATGATTTTATTTTTGTAGTAGTAGATTATTTTACAAAGATAGTATATTTTGTATTATATACAAAATCTATCACAAATGAAGAAATATCTAAGTTTTTTTTAATAACATCTATCTTTATTACAAATTACTCAAAGATATTATATCAGATAGAAAGACTCAATTAGTATCAAGTTTTTAGAAAATCCTTTTTAAAATTTTAAAGATAGATATAAAGCTCTCTTTTTTGCTTTTCATCCTTAAATTGATGAGCAAACAAAAATAATGAATCAAGTTTTGAAGCAGTATTTAAGGTATACCATCAACTATCATCAAAATAATTGAATAAATCTTTTATCATTGGCAAATTTTACGAACAATAATTTGATACATTCTTCAATTAAATAAACATTTTTTTTTTTTTTTTTTTTTTTTATCAATTATGATTATTATCTATGATTTGATACTTTTGACTTTTCAAAAGTTGATAATATTATGGTAGAAGATTTGACAAATTATTTCTTAGAGCTACATTTAATAATAAAAGTGCAATTAAAGGGAGATCAAAAATAACAAAAGATTAATGCAGATGCCTATTGCAAGGAATAACCAAAATTCAACATGAATGATAAGGTATGATTACTTCAATGTAATATCAAGATTATTTGTCTTTGTGATAAGTTGGACTATTATAGGCTTAATAGACCTTCAAGACAACATAATCAAGATGAAGTTTATTTCGAATGATATGTCTTTCTTTGAATAAATGGTAAGATACAAAATATTTGGTATCATGACCTTGGAAGAGACTTTTAATATTTGATAATTTTATTAGAGGTAGAAATAACTCTTGATAATTTTTTAAATATTTTATTTGAAAGAAGTTATGAAGATCTTAACAATAATCAAATAACAAAGTGGTCTTTCCATCCTAGTGTAGGACTCTATTAATGGCTCAAAGGACCTATCAACCATCTTCAAATAGAAAAAGAATATTAGAATATGTGGCAAATACAATTTCCCACATCTTAGATTTTTTCAACATATGATGAAAAAACTATTCTTTATAGAATTCATTCCTAGAAGGAAGGATAATATTATGCATACATATTTATTCTAATAATTATATATATAATTAAGTAGAAGTAAATAAAAATAAATTTATTTCACAATATTTTTTAGAGTAGCTTTTTAGAAGCTTCATAGTTGTTGCTTTGACTTTATATGTGTTTGTAGTTGATTGATAGGTTAGAAACTTAGTCAATAAGTTAAACACCTATTGATAGCTTACAAAATAATCAAATTATGTAGTATACATATAAAAAACTTACCTTAAAAATTAAGATATGTGTCTTATAAAGTCAACATATTTTGGAGGTCCTATAGGACATCGTCATATAGCTTTTAGTTAAGAGTATATATGGAGGTAAGAGTGAAGCCTTCTTCACTCTTGCCAATGCCTTTCTACTCTTTAGTCTTATTTCAAGACTTTTTAATCTTCTTATCTTTATCAATAGCCATTCTAGTTTAATACTATATCATCTTTGAGTGATTTTTTAGTCTTTTTGAATATCACAAGAATATATTGACATTTTAGTTTTTTGAGATTTATGTCTTTGACAATAGATTGATTTGAATGGTGCTTGAGATCTTTCTTGAAGATTGATGGAATTATCATAAAGATAATGCTTTAGAAAAATATTCACAGTTTTTTTAAAAAAAATGTCTTGATAATCTTGATATTGGTTTGAAATGCCACTTGAAGTCTTTTCTTTATTGAGAATAGGTATGGCATATACAGAAAAAATGGATACTTTTTTTGTAATATGTATGAAAACTCTTACACTTATCAATAACAGTTTGGATGTATTAATCTTATAGGTTTTTATTTGCTTACCAAAATCTTGGATTAAACTACAAGAAAAATTAAGATTATTAAAAAATTAGTCTATTTAAAGTTATATTTTTTTATCCACAATAATCCTAAAATAATTAGATTAAAAGGAAATTTAATTATATTAAATGTTATTAAATTATTATGACAACTAATTGCTACATCTAAAAGAATAATCTTATGTATAATATCTTCAAAAGATAATAAAAAACTATCTATTACTTCTATATGAATAGATTTGATTTTCTTAATTAAAGATATTTCTTATTTTTTAACAAAGTCTTTGCTTATAAAAAATATTGAGGCTCTTAAATTTAATATGGTTAAGATTTTGTGATTTTTTGATCCTAAATAAACTTCTATTGTAAAATAAGATGAAGAATCTCAAGAAAGAATAAAAATTTTACTAGGTGGTATGTAAGATTCTAGTCATACAATCTCTATTATAGTTGAAAAAACTAATTTTCTAATGTATTATCATTTTTGGCAACCATGCTCTTTATTTTGTAATTATGTTGCTTGTTTGAATAATATTGAATAATGTATTTAGATTCTCCACAATATAGGTATAAATCTTCTTGATGACAATGAAACTTTTTTTTGTTAAGTAAGAGATTTAAAATATAACATATCAATTTGCATAGGCTCTGGCCTAGACAAGCTAGCTTTTGAAAACTTAGAAGATTTTACCATAGCTTTATTTATATGTCTCCAATCAAAACTTTATTCTTGGCATCTTTCAAAGAGTCAATTATTGCATATAATAGCTTGAGCAATAAATTATTATAATAAATCTATTTTTGACATTATTAACAATAAATCTTTGATATTATCTTTCAAATTATATCAAAATTAATTGATAAGGACTTTGTCATTTCAATCCATGTTGCAAATAAGTTTTTAGAATTTAGTAGTATATGTGGTGGCTAAACATGAATTCTTGTCATAGAGATAGAAGTTTCTTTCTGAAGCTTGCTCATCCAAGAATATAAGAAAGGAGGAAAGGACCACCAAAACTTGTAGTTGATAAAGTAGAATTTTTTCAATAGCCTTCTGATATGGATAGCCAAGAGATAGATACTATGTCAGTCAGATTATCTCAACCGACTAGCTCACAAAGGCAACCCCGAGATGAAGAACCGCTTATACCATGACGACAATGGAGGATACCGAGTAACGGATCATTGGTAATTGTATTTGAGTCCGAGCCTGCTTACGATGGTCAACTAGAAGGCGTGTTTGTAAGACAATTTCACAATGAAGACACGGAAGTTCATGCTTGGTCAAAAGTTGAAGGCGTGGGCCTCTACCATTGGCTTCAAGGGCCAATGAACCACTTGCTTCGTGAACAACAGTTGGAATTCATAGCAGACATTATGCGACAGATCTTTATTTTCTTGCATTGGTACTGATTAATAATAATATTGCTTCTCAGAGACCTCGAAGCTAAAAGAGGGGGTGATGTTATGGACATAGTCCTTAGAACCTTCTATAGACAAGTTTCTAGAACTTTCTAGAAACAAGTCTCTAGAAACTTCTAGAAGCTTTCTAATTGGTGGAAGTTGCTTGAGAAGCTTCTTAGTTGGTGGAAGTTGCTTGAGAAGCTTCATAGTTGGTAGAAGTTACTTGAGAAGCTTTTTAGTTAGTGGAAGTTGCTTGAGAAGCTTCCTTGTTGATAGAAGTCACTTAAGAAGCTTTCTAGTTGGTGGAAGTTGCTTGAGAAGCTTCCTAGTTAGTAGAAGTTACTTAAGAAGCTTCTTAGTTGGTGGAAGTTGCTTGAGAAGCTTCCTAGTTAGTGGAAGTCGCTTGAAAAGCTTCCTAGTTGGTAGAAGTTGCTTGAGAAGATTCTTAAATAGGAGTATATATTAGAATCGAGGCTGAAGAGTTCTTCAGTCTCAACAACACATCTCTTGGAGCTCTAGCTCACCTCTCTGGTATTGTTCTTATATTCATCTGATTAATCTAGTTCTTGCCAGTTCTTCTTGAACTTCTTGTTAGATCTCGAGCCTGTATTTCTATGTCCATGATACGTCCTCACAAATACACAATTGTTACCTATCTAAAAACTACTTAACAAAATTCTACAAAGTTACTATTTCCTCAGACCCATCCAATTGATCATTTGCTGCATTATCTAATATGGATTCCACCGTTTCTAGTTCTAAATTCAAATCTTCTTCCTCCTCTAATCCGTCCATTGACTCCTCCCTTAACTGGTTTGAGAGATCTTCATTATACTCTCCCAATTCAGGGACTTGAGCCTCCAGTTTCAAGATTTGGGCATCATGGAGTTCCAATTGATGCTGTTGCTGACTCATCCATTCTGGAACATCTTCAATTGATGCTTGTGATCGGCTCCTCATTGTTAACTCTTAACTAGAACTACTACTCTTGAATACACAAGAAACATAAGAAATGGCAATCTCAAAAAAAAAAAAAAAAAAAAAAAAAAAAAAAAAAAAAAAAAAAAAAAAAAAAAAAAAACTAAAACGATGTTAAAGTAAAAGTAGAAAATATTATCTTGTATAGGATATTACCTTAGGTAAGTTGCTAGTGGTCAAAAGTTTGATTCTTGGTATATGGTAAGGGCATCTAATGGATATAGGATGAAGTCATGGACCAAGAGTCAAAGTCAAAAGGATAAAGTATTAACAAGGGAATATCCAAAGACTATGTATGAGTCATTAGTATATGTCATAGGATATCCTCAAAGTTCGTGAGATGCTAAAGGATCCTAAGAGCATGTGTGTAAGACGTAAGAATAATTAGTATTGGACATAGGATACTCTTGGGACTCATGAGATGCCAAAAGGATCTTAGGGCCATGTGTGTAAAAGTCAAAGAGTGGACGTTGTCTTCTAAGGCAATAACTACCACCTATAAGTAATGGGTGTTGGAAGTGAGAGATATCTTACTCCATACTCTCTTTATATGCAACCTTGCTGATGCTAAGTATTGTGTCTTCTAAGTACTTGTTTTCTTAATAGGTTATGGGCCCACTCACCTTTACTTGTGATTTTTGAAGTACTTTGAAGTCTTTTTTGTTGTAAGGAGTAGATCTTATGGTTATTGCTGAATTTTGAGTTTGTTATCTTCTAATCCTTCTTATGCATCTAGTTGTTGATGTAATTTTTCTCTTATTTATTGTTAAGTGCACTTATAGTCTTTATTGTTGTTAGACTCCATATAATGATGTTTTAGAACTCTTGTGTTATATTTCTTTGCTAAGATTTATCATTGGTGTTCTAACTTTGTGCTTTCATGTACTTAACTTCTTAAGAGATTGTTCTATTTTCACAAGAAGTTTTTTTTGTGAGGTTAGAAGTATTTTGTGAAAAAAGAGGGGTAATTGAAGAGTGGCAAAGCTTATACAAGAGGTTCAGATAGAGTGTAAGACTTATAAGAAGTCTTATATGTGAAGTTGAGAGTGATACAAGAGTGAAATCACTTATTTACTTATAAAGAGGGCATTCTGGGTTTCTAAGGCAGCAACACCTTCTTGTAGATTTTGAGAGTTCTATAACTTCTTTTCTTGATTTTCTTTCATACATCCCTTCTTTAGACATGACTTCAAGTGAAGGTGAGAGCTTGAGAGTGATTGAGGAGTTTAGGGGTGACAACTTTTACCATTGGAAGAAGAAAATGGAGCTTTTGTTGGCTTCATTGGACCTTTGGGACATTGTTGATGAAAGTGAAGACCCTCAAAGTGACAATGGTGATATCAAAGTGAAGAAGGAGTACAAACATTGTGAAAGGAAGGCTTTTGGAATGATTGCAATAAACCTTGATGATGCCAATTTTTCATATGTTATAGCTTGCAATGGACCAACGAAAGCATGGAAGACTCTTTGCAACATCTATGAGAGTAGAAACCTTGCCAACATCCTTTGGACAAGGAGGAAATTCTTGACAATAAAGATGGAAGAAAGAGATGACCTCATGGCTCATGTTAACAAGGTAAAAGCACTTGCTAACCAACTAGTAGTTGTTGACAAACCAATTGATGATAAGGACAATGTGTCGACATTGCTCATGAGCCTTCCTGAATCCTACAACTACCTCATTGTGGTATTGGAGTCCATTAACATGAAGGAGCTTACCATGAACTATGTCACGTCAAGACTTGCCCATGAAGTGACGAAGAGAAAAGAAAAAGAGCTTGCAAGTGATGATTTGGCTCTATTTTCAAGACAAGGCAAAGGTAGCTATTCTCACCAATGTGATAATTCAAAAAGTAATATGAAGAATTGCTATATTTGTGGGAAACCAGGTCATTTTGCTAGAAATTGCTACAAGGCTAAGAAAGGAGATAGAGAGAATACAAACAATGCTAGTGATAGTTTTACTGGAGATGAATATGCTTTCATGGCAAAGGAAGGAGCCTCCATGGCGGCCATGTCAAAGTGCATTATAGATTCACGTACTACTAAACACATGACACCATACAAGTATTCATTTGACACTTATGAAGAAATTTCAGCAATAAAAGTGTGGTTGGGAGACAATGGCATGGTACAAGCCATTGGAATTGGCTCCATTATAGTGGAGATTGTTGTAAAGGACCAAATGAAGAGGATCAGATTGAAAGAAGTCCTACATGTACCAAAAATGAAGAAGAACCTCCTTTCCGTGAGTAAACTTATATCACATGGTTGTAAGGTTCAATTTGATATGAATGGATGTTTTGTCAAGACATTGGATAGCCAACATGTTGCCAAAGGCCTTAGAGATGGAAATCTCTACTTCATCAATTGCAAAAAGGTGAATGGAGTTGAAGTGGCGGTATTTGCTGATTTTCCACAAGATCAAGACAAGTTTGGAATTTGGCATCAACGACTTAGTCATTTGAATGCCAAATGCATGAAGGAGCTCCAATCTATGGTAAGTGGCTTGGATCTTGGTCATTTTAGCCACAATGCCATGACACTTGCTTGTAAAGGATGTATACAAGGCAAACAACAAAGGGCTTCATTTCCAAGTGGAGTTGCAACATGTGCAACAAAATTATTGGAGATTGTGTACTTAGATGTTTGTAGACCAATGAAGAGACCATCAATTGAAGGAGCAAGGTATTTTTTTGTATTCATTGATGATTTCTCAAGAAAGGTGTGGATTTACATCATTAAAGCTAAGAGTGAATGTTTCTCAAAGTTTAAGGAATTTAAGGCTCTTGTAGAGAAACAATGTGAGTGCAAGATCAAAGTGTTGAGAATAGATCATAGATGTGAATACATGTCAAAGAATTTTGATGACTTCATGAAGATTCAAGGTATTGCAAGACAAACCTCTACTCCTTACATTCCACAACAAAATGGAGTTGCTGAAAGATCAAATCATACCATTGTGGAGATGATAAGGAGTATGCTTCATACACAAAACCTTGGGCATGAGTATTGGACAGAAGCTGTGGTAAATATGGTGTATACAAGGAATAGGTGCCCTTCAAGTGCACTTACATCAATAACTCCACAAGAAGCTTTGAGTGGAAAGAAACCTTATATTTCACACATAAGGATTTTTGGATGCATTGCTTATGCAAAGGTACCAGATTGTATGAGGTCCAAACTTGATGCAAAAGGTACAAAATGTGTATTTGTTGGATATTGTGAAGGTACCAAAGCATATAGGCTAATGTGTTTAGAAACCAAGAAGATCATCAAAAGTCGTGATATAGAGTTTTTAGAGCATAAGAGTGCTTTTGAGCACTTAGAAGAATGTCCAAGTGGGAGTAAAGGTGTGTTTGTGGACACATCTTCAAGTTCAGCAAAGAAAGAAGAAGAAGAAGATGATGGTGACAATAAAGATGGAAGAAATAGAAGTCAAGATCAAGTGCCAAAGAAGGTAAATCATAATATGCCTTCAATTGCTAGAACTAACAATAAAGACAATGAAGTTATTGAAGGTAATGACGATGATGAAGAATATCAACCTTTGAGTGAGAAAAGACAAGCATTGAGAAAGAACAAAGATGGAATGCAAGAAGAAGGGTCTTCTTCAAATGAAAGGAGATATCCTTTGAGAGAAAAAAAACCACGTGGTGAATGGTGGAAGGACCACAATTTTCTTCAAATAAGTGAAGAACATGCCAATGTTGCACTTCTTGCTGATCTGTTGAGTTTATGTGATGCAATGAAGTCCGCGGATGCGTTGAAGTGGGAGAATGCTATGGAAGAAGAATATAAATCACTCATGGACAATGGAACATGGGAATTGACTCAACTTCCACCAAATTGATCTTCAATTGATTGTAAGTGATGGTTTAGAACCAAAAGGGATGCAATGGATAATATTGTAAGATACAAGTCTAGATTGGTTGCCAAAGGCTACTCACAAGTTGCTGGTGTAGATTTCAATGAGACATTTGCTCCCGTGGCCAAATTCACCACTATTAAAACCATTGTGGCAATTAGGGCAGCAATGGATTTGGAGATGCATTAAATGGATGTGAAGATGGCTTTCTTGAATGGAAGTTTGAAAGAAGACATCTACATGGATCAACCTCAAGGATTTGTTGAAGAAGGCAAACAACACCTTGTTTGTAAGTTGAAGAAATCCTTGTATGGGCTAAAGCAATCACCAAGGACATGGTATCAATGTATTGATACATTCTTTGTGAGTGAAGGATTTATAAGGAGTGAGGCTGATCATTCCTTATATGTGATGCAATCAAATGAGTTTATATTGATTGTCATCCTCTCTGTTGATGATTTGATCATTTTAACCAATTTATTGAAGATGATGGATTGGTTGAAGGTAAAGTTAGAAAAGGAGTATGAAATGAGTGATTTGAGAGAGCTTCACTATTGTTTAGGAGTGGAGTTTGTAAGAGATCATGCTAAAAAGACCATTACAATGAGACAAAGCAAGTACATTGAAGAAGTATTGAAACGATTCAACATGGAGGAGTGTAAGCCTATTGGAATACCATTGGAGGTAAACTTGAAGTTGATGAAGCTCACGGGTGAAGAGTTTGCTGAAGCTGAAGATGAAATACAAGGTGTTCCATACAAGGCAGCAGTGGATTCACTTATGGATGCAATGGTTGGGACAAGGGTGGATCTTGCATATGCGGTGAGTGTTGTGAATCAATACATGTCAAGGGCTGGACCAATCCATTGGACAACCATCAAAAAGATCATGAGGTACTTAAAAGGTACTTTGAACTTCAAATTATGCCTTAGAGGTGATAACATTAGTTTGCATGGTTATTGTGATGCGGATTGGACTGGAGATACAAATGATAGAAGGTCAACAATGGGGTATGTATTCTTTGTTGGAGTGGGAGCAATTTCATGGAATTGCAAGAAACAACCAATAATTGCAAGGTCAACAATGGAGGCAGAGTATATGACAGCAAGTCATGGTGTAATGGAGGCAATATGGTTAAGATAACTTTTGGAGGACATTGGAGATGTACAAATGGAAGCAACTCCAATGAAGTGTGACAATCAAGGATGTCTTGTATTTGCAAAGAATCCAAAGCATCATTCAAGGACCAAGCACATTGACATTCAACATCACTTTATAAGAGAGAAGATTGAAATGAGAGTGATTGATATGAAATATTGTGCAACGGAGGACATGCTTGCTGATTTGTTGACAAAGGCATTAGTAAAGGATAGATACCACATGTTGACAAAGGCATTAGTAAAAGATAGATATCACATGTTGACAAAGGTATTAGTAAAGGATAGATACCACATGTTGACAAAGGCATTAATAAAAGATAGATACCACATGTTGACAAAGGCATTAGTAAAGGATAGATACCACATGTTGACAAAGGCATTAGTAAAGGATAGATACCACATGTTGACAAAGGTATTAGGCTTAAAAGGCATTTGACCAATAGCAAAGTGGGAGTGTTAAAATAAAAGTAGAAAATGTTACCTTATATAGAATATTACCTTAGATAAGTTATTAGTGGTCAAAGGTTTGATTCTTGGTATATGGTAAGGACATCCAATGGATATAGGAATAAGTCATGGATCAAGAATCAAAGTCAAAAGGATAAAGTATTAACAAGGAAATATCCAAAGACTAAGTATGAGTCATTAGTATGTGTCATAGGATACCTTCGAATTTCATGAGATGCCAAAGGATCCTAAGAGCATGTGTGTAAGACGTAAAAATAATTAGTATTGGACATAGGATACTCTAGGGACTTGTGAGATGCCAAAAAGATCCTAGAGCCATGTGTGTAAAAGTCAAAGAGTGGACGTTGTCTTCTAAAGCAGCAACTACCACCTATAAGTAATGGGTGTTGGAAATGAGAGATATCCTATTCCATACTCTCTTTGTGTACAACCTTACTGATGCTAAGTATTGTGTCTTCTAAGTACTTATTTTTTTAATAAACGACACCACATAATGATTTCTAATTGGTGCCCCACTCCTATTCTCTTACTACCTGGTGATAATGACAACATACTACCCATATTATCCATTTCACATCTCCGTTCCATCTGACACATTAATAATTACTAACTATTCTTTCAGCCGCCTCTACATCTTAATGTACTTATACCATATCTAGGTCTATCCTATGTTCATTCGAAGTCACCTCTTCCCAAAAAATAAAAATCCGTCCCAGATTTTATGTATTAAATAACCGTAATCAGTTCCCCTTAATGCACGTATTGAATCCATGGTCCATGAAATCATCCAATTAAACAAATCTATTGGAAAAACCTTCAATCACTTGATATGGCCCATGCCAGTGAACTTAAAATTTGCTCGAAAAATGATTAAACTGACTATCATACAGTAATACCAAATCATTGGGCATGAAATTCTTCGGACGTTGTAGAATAGGTAAATAAACTTTGTGGTAAGTTACTAGTTGATTATTGATAACCTTAAAAATTAGACTGATGGCTAGGCAGTTTAGTTAATAACAGTAGGTTGTTAATGGAATAAATGGTTAAGAATTCAAAGGGTCATAACCTTTGAAATCCGCTGGCCGACAGATCATCTTTTTGGTAGGATAAAGAGGTTAAGGAAAGAAAGATCGGAGTCAGACTATGAGAATCAGAAGCCGAGAGCCAAATTGTAAGAGTCGTAAGCCGAGGACCAGACTATGAGAGTCATAAGGCGAGATATTGAATTTTGTGTAATGAATTGAAAAATTGAATACAATAGGTAAGCTAAAGATCATTAATTAAATATATAACAACCAAAAGAGAGTAAGTGGAAGATGAACTAATAAGAATATGGAAGTATTATTGAATTGATAGTCGTAGAATAGATTATGTATTGAATTAAGATAGAAGTAGTAAGCTTTGGTATTTTGTAGTTTGATAATTGATTTCAAATAGCCAGAATATAATCAATTGTCATACTAATAGACCCAATTCATATAACCAGTCTTTTCCCATGTTCAAATCCACCTCTATTAGTTCAATTGCTTTGATATATCAAAGCTTGAATGCAACGAGAACAACATTTTGGCATCGTTGCTAGAGAAATGATAAGAATATGAAATGCTAGAAATTTATTTTATAAGAGATGAAATTATATGTTGAATGAAAATGTGAGAAGAACCAGTTTTAGGATTACAAATATGTGAGTTATAAATCAAGGCAGTATTGATTTTGTAAAGAAGAATGAAAGATTATGAGTGATAATCAAGAAGAGAAGGATTATCAAAGAATTAATCAACAAGCAAAAGAAAGACAAGAGCGATTATGCATAAGAAATCTCCTACAAGAATGACAAAAAAGAATTGTAAGTTCAAGTAAAACCAAAAGAAGAAAAATTTAAATTCAAATAGCAAGGAGACCAATGATAATACCAATGACTGTGAGAGTGCCAGAAGTACCAATTACAGTATAAATGGGAGCAGTAGGAGACCAAACTATAAGTGTGGCACCATTACCTACTTTTAGTGGTTGGTCGGGCTCTGATCTCGATCACCATATATCTCAATTCTTGACAACCTACATGGCTTATAATAGTAGAACTGAAGACATTTGGTTGAGATGGTTGCCATCAACTTTAAAAGATATAGCTTTTGAATGGTATATTTGGCAACTAGTGGGTAGATTTTTCAATTGCGAGGCTTTGAAGAACGTCTTCTTAATCCATTTTAGACTAATTGGATTTGAAGATCGGCTTCGAGAAAGTTTTATGAATAGTAGGATATTTGTAAGGAAATCAGTAACATCTTATTATGGCCGGATCGCGGATATATTTTATAAATGGTCAAATAATCAAATGCCAGATGCGTTTATATTGTCAATATTAATCAATGTTTTGCATCCACCAGAATTAAAAATGTTTATAAAAGAGGCTCGACCAGCTACGGTAGACACATCGTTGGTACGAGCAAAGGTGTGGAAAGAATGTCATTATGACCAATTGTTAATAGTGGAGGCCATGATGATTCGAAGTTCAGAAAGCCAATAAATACAACCGAAAAATGTGTCGATGTGTAATTATCCACAAATAGTTACTTCGAATGTAAAGAATGTTATGTTACAACAACCAATTAATGCTACACCATTCCAAGCAATAGCGCCAATAATAATGACACCTTATTTTACATCGCCAACATATCAACAACTGGAGTTGTTTACAAATGCGACTGTTAAAGATCCAAATCAAGCCTTATTATTAAATCTAATAAAGAAGATGGAAGAATTGGCCGTGAATGTGGCCCAAGATAAGAAGAAACGACATAAGCCTTCTAATACGAGACCTAATTTATGGTATAATAATTGTAAGGAACAAGGTCATTTTGATACGGAATGTCCATCACCCAGACAAACAGGTGTTCAATGTACATTTTGCGAAAGAAAGCACCCTATCCAAAACTGCTGGCATTTACAAAAGCAACAATAATTTAGTAATCAGACCATGATTCCACTAACTCAGTGGAAAGTCAATCAAGTTCAAATGAAAAATACGTATGGATGGAATAAAAATCGATCTAATCGACAAAATTGAATATTTAATAACTTTCAAAGTTTCAATTTTAATCAGAGGTCTACATCAAACCCCCAAAACTATGGGAAGGAGTAGCAGAGGTATCAACAATATGCTCTACTAGCGTCATCAAACCAAGTACCCTCCATACCAACGGGACAAGTAAGATCATTTTTTAACCCTACATGGAATAAGCCTAGTAGGTATATATTGATGGAAACACCCAATATGCCGGATGGAGGTACAAAAAGACCACTTCATTATTTCCGTTGCAGATAGATTGATCATTATACTAGTGAATAATCTAATCTCAGAGCTAGTGATGATTATGCACCAGTGTGTGTGAATTGCAAGCAGTCGGGACATACTTATCAGCAATATAATGCTCCGTTCAATTTCAATAATCGAGATCAGTAAATCCAAAGTCAAGGAACAATAGAAGAGATAAATCATGGTCCTTAAGATTCACTAGTTCATCGGATAGAAGTAGTTCAAGCTATCCATACAAGAAGTCATCAAAAGAGAAAAAGACCAATTCAATATTTGGGTGATTGTGAAGCGAAGGACCAATTGGATCCAATTACAGGGATATCCAATCCAGGTCCTGACATGGGTTCCTTACTCAATATAAGTCTTGAATCAATTATGCACCCTCATGAGATATCGATTACGAAGGCTTCGGTTCTATGTCAAGCTATTCCGTTCTCTATACAATTTCAAAAAACGTCTTTTTCGTTGAAAGATCTTTTAAGAGGCGTGAATTCCAAGGAACCAATATCAGCCCAATTGGGAGAACAATCATACCTATTGAAAGAACCAATTTTACAGGTTCCATCAAATTCAGTTCCAGTAGCTTTACTAATTTCTAATATAGAGAAAATCAATTTATCTGCGTCAATATCTAAGATTGGGAAGAAAAAATAGACATTGGAAATTACCATTGATACAGAACCATATGATATTCTAAAAGATTTGGGCACCATATAACCCACGATTTCTATGAAGCAACTATTGGCAGTAGCACTTGAGTGTCGAATTATCTTGAATTCCTCATTAATTCGTCATAGATCTCAAAATAAAGAAATCTGAGAAGTAAGTTTGAATTGTTATCCAGGTATACCAACGATTGATGTCTCAATTGATGGAGTGTTATTATCAGGAGTGCAAGTAGATGGAGGATCTAGTATAAATCTTATGAATGCTGCTATAATAGAAGAGTTGGATTTGGATCACTTATTGCCTACTATAATAGTTTTGAGAATAAATGACTACAGTCAAGTTAAACCTTTGGATATTTTACGAAGTATTGATACAGTAATTGTGGGAATTACCTACAAAATTGATTATATTATTTTTCGATTGCAAAGTTCTATATTGTCATATCTAATTTTATTGATGCGACCATGGTTGTATCAAGTTAAAGCTCGAAATGACTGGGGTCGTGGTACATTGACAATTGGAAAAGGTAATGATAAAATTGTGCTTCAAATGTACCCTATCCAATATCATGGAGAAACTGAAGTTATCAGTTCAAAATTCATGTTAGATTATGAAGATGAGTCTACAGAAGAAGAAATTGGTGCACTTGACCCAATTTATGCTAATACAAGGCAAGTTGTTGAACACACTAGAATGAACTACCAGTGTAGGAGATTGAGAGAGTACTTAGTTCCTCCAGATGTTATTGACGATTTTGATCATATAATTGCATATTGGATGAATAGACAAGATGTTAATCACATTAGTGCTATGGAACTAGAGTTGAAAAGGTGTAATGTGTCAGATTTTATGAAAGATCTAGAATTGAGCAGAACATTATTTTAGAGACACCTCAAATTTCATAATGTCAACCAATTAATTTAGGTATAGGGGAGGCTCCCAAAATCATTCAGATTTATGATGGTATAAAAAGCAAGGAGAAAGAAATCTTGGTGGATTACTTTTTAATGCATAAAATTACTTTCGCATGGTCATATGCAGATTTGAAAGGAATTCCTGCTGAATTTTGTAAGCATCAAATTATATTAGAGGAGAATGCTACATCAATACACTAAAGACAACATTGACTTAATCCAAAATACTTACTTTTGATAAAAGAAGAACTAGATAAACTCTTAGAAGTTGAATTTATTAATCTAGTTCCTTTCACTGAATAGGTTTCACCAATTGTTATGGTACCAAAAAAGAATGGAAAAGTTTGCATCTGTCAAGATTTCTGAAAATTAAATATGGCTACCAAAAAGGATTATTTTCCTTTATCATTCACGGATAGTATATTAAATGTTATCGCTGGATATGAATGTTATTCATTTCTTGATGGATTCTCCAGTTATAATCAAGTTAAGATTACAAAAGAAGATCAGTTAAAAACTACTTTTACTATGGATTGAGGGACCTTTGCCTATAAGGTTATGCTATTTAGACTTTGTAATACACCAGCTACATTTCAAAGGGTAATGATTCAAGTATTCCAAGATTATCTACAAATTTCAATGGAAATATTTCTAAATGATTCTTGTACATTTAGTACGAGAGCTAGACATTTAGAATGTCTTGGTCAATATTTGAATCAATGTGCTAAATATGAGATTTCTTTAAATTCAGAAAAATATCAATTTGGTAAGCCTTCTGGTAAACTGTTGGGTCATATAGTTTTGATGGCAGGTATTGCTACACATTGAGATAAAATAAAGATTATAGTAGAATTAAAGCAAGTAGATACTGTTACGGGTATTCGAGCATTTGTCGACCATGTTAGTTATTATCGGCAATTTATCTATCTATTTGTAGTTATATGCCTTCTCTTAACAAATCTCTTGAAGAAACCACCAACCGATGGAACCAGTCTATTTTGGACAAAAGAAGGTACAATTGTATTTGAAACATTGAAACAGAAATTGGTTTCAGCACCAATATTGGTGGCACCTTATTAGACAAAACCATTTCAAGTTTATGTGGATGCATCTAATGTCGCAATTGGTTCTATGCTAAGCCAGAAAGATGTCTCGGGTTTTGACCATCCTATTTATTATGTAAGTCGTCAATTGGTAGCAGCTGAAAGAAATTATACAACAAGTGAAAGAGAAGCACTGGAAATGATTTATTCCATATAAAAATTTTGACATTATTTTCTTGGTTATAAATTTGTTTTCCATGTCAACCATGATGCTTTAAAATATATGATTAATAAGCCTCAATTGAGTGGTCGTATTGCATGATGGATTTTATTCTTGCAGAAGTTTGACTTTACTATTCAGGTAAGACCAGGAAAATCACATTCCAATGCAGACCATTTATCTCAGTTATCTAATATATTGGGTAATGAATCCATTAACGATGCACTACCTAATACGGAATTGTTTGCGGTGTCGTATTACGTGCTTTCCTGCTCGAGAACGTACCGGGCGTCTGGCTGTAGAAGGTAGTATGGAGATTTGCCGATAGTCAAGCAGTCTATCAGTTTTTGACTGCTAGAATATAAACGACTGCAATAATGTACTGTAAATCTATACGGATGCTCTTCGACTGCTTGTCGAAGTCTTTTTTTTTTTTTTTTTTTTTTTTTTTTTTTTTTTTTTCCAGCCGATAGGTCTCTAAACGTTACAGAGAACCCCGAACAACCCAAACTGTTAATCTTCAATACCCCTTTGTACTTACGATCTTGTATCCACTGACTGTCCTGTTAGATTAACCCAATAAATTTCATTCACTCCGCATACTCAATCCTATAGACACCCCTTTAATCCTTCAATCACAGACGTAACTCGATTTTACAAAACAGTCAAGAGTATTCAAACCCACTTCATTTAAAAATCCCGATTCACCATTACAACATTGACTTCAGCAGCGATTGCCTCAGTCTTCCCAAAACTCTACGAAGAAGAAAAATCCAAATTCTATGTCTTTCCTTCCCCGACCCGAAGCATGAAGCTCCTCTCTCTAATTCCCTTGATCTTCCAAAAACCTCCAATGAAAAACCGAACTGGTAACCTTGCAAAAGCTTGAAAACTCGCTCCCCCCCCGATTCCCCCCGAAAAAAAAACCTCCCCCCTCAAAACTATATCCCCCCCTAACCTTATTCTCTGAATTTCTTCAATCTTCCGTCTTAGATCCGGAATTGGCTCCCACCTCAAGCTTGGATCCGAAATTGGCTCTCGCTGTCAAACTTTCTCCTCTGTTTTTACCTTTAAGAAATCCATTTACCAAAAACAACGTTCCCTGAAACGGCACAGAGAACAAGACAGCCTGAAACAGAATCGAACCCCGTAATCGGGACCACATTGAGTCGCCCGACCAATTCAGGTCCTATATTGGGAAAGATGCCCGTAGTAACTTGGATGTTCCCGTAATTGGGTCAAATTGGTCCTCACGTCAGATTGGCTAAGACCCGTAGTAAGACCTGGATTTCCCGTAATTAGACTGCATTGGGTTGACCGGCCAATTCAGGTCTCATATTGGATAAGAGGACCCAGATTAGATTATCGAAATTAGATCCAATTGGTTCCTCGAACCCGTCGTGTGAATTGGTCCTTCTCTTCCTACTGACTCCCGTTATTAGAATCGAATGGAGCATTTCAGTATGCCCCGGCTGACTGTAACGGAGTGACTGAACCTGACCACTCAGTATTTGTACTGGAGTTGGTTGATGCTCCCAATATTGGAGGTAACTGAATATTAATAAAATTCCCCTTTCTTTTTATTTTCACTGTATACTCGTGTTACAACACGACATCCACCCCCTCTGAACCTGTGCATCCTCCGGTATGCACCAATTTACCCAATTGCTGTTTGATTCAGAATATATCCCCTACGTCTTTGTCCAGTTCGTCTTCGTCACCTTCATTATCCATATCACTTTCATCTTCTTACTGCGGAATCTCTGTACCTTCATTAAGGTCTTCCATATTCATCTATGCGTGTCTTCGTTTAAATATTTTTACTCGCTTCCCTGCAATTGGTATTTTCAATTTTGTACCATCTAACTTCCGTAATGAGTAAGTCGCATTATCATGAACAGTTGTTATAACATATGGTCCAAACCAACGTTTTGAAAATTTCCGCAAAGTACTATGTTGATTATCCAGACTATTGTCATAAACAAGTACCCAGTCACCTTCCTCGATTGTTTTTGGTCTCAATCGATGTTGCTTATCGAATCGCGCCTTGTTTTGTAACCTTGCTCTTTTTAACCTTTCCAATGCTATCTGGACATCTTTCGTTCTTTGCTCCAATTGTCGAATCATAATAGCCAGAAGTTCTTCTCTTGTCAATCCATCTTCCCATGGTAGCATATTCCAAGTAAGTACCTTTTCTTCAATCGGCATAATTGGTTTTTGACCTGTCATAAGTTCTACTGGCATATATCCTGTCACCGAACTATGTGTTGTTCGATCAGCCCATAATGCAAATGACAAAAGCCGTGGCCACTCTTTAACCTTCCCATTACAAGCTTTAACCAATGCTTTCACAATCGGCGGGTGACCGCGTTCGCTTTTCACATTCCCTTCCGGATTATAAGCAGTAGTCAGTGATAGTTTAACTCCACATTTTTCAAAGAACTTACGAGCTTCTTGTGCATTTAATTCTCCACGATCTGCAGTGATTTTTCCTATGCATCCGTAACGGCAAATGACATCTTCAAGCAAAAACCTACAAATCTCTTCTGTAGATTTTGTCCTCAATGCTCTTCCTTCTACTTGATTTGATAAATCTTCACGAGCTAAAACCAAATATCTCATCTGCCATAACTCAACCGGCATAATAACCAAATCAACAATCCATTTAAAATGAATAGCCAAAGGATACGTAGGATGAAGACCATCTCGATGTCGGATATTAGAATACGATTGACAGATTTCACATGATTCTACAAATGAGAGCACATCTCGATACATATTTTTCCACCAATATCGTTCCTTGAGTTTAGCAAAAGTAGCCCAGATTCCTCTATGCCCTACCCATAAACTATCATGAAACTCCTTTAATAATTTTAGTTTTTCTTCCCTTTTGCCTATCACTCGTTGTGGCATTCCAATTCCTTTCTTCGGTCTCTTCCATAAGAATCCATCTTGAAGTAAAAATCCATATGCTTTTTTTCTTATTTGTTTGAATTTTTCTGTAGACCAATTCCCTTGCTTAGACAAGGTATTCAAATAATGACCAATATCCAATAATTCTCTTTCATAAGATTCTTCAAGAAATAGCTTGTCTTCTCTGTTGAGATTCGATATTGAATAGAATTTCAATCCGACATCATCAATGTCTTCAACCATTTCGTCCTCCCTCTCGTATCTTGCTCGAGATAGCATGTCTGCTACTAAATTGTCCTTTCCAGTGATATGCTTAAATTCTGGATTTAGTGACTTAATATAAGCAATCCATCTCAACATTGCAATATCTGGCGTTGAACAGTTAATAATCATTCCAAGCAATGGCAAGCAATCTGTTTCAATTACTACTACTGCTCCAATCAAATAGTCCTTTTCAGCTTTCATAGCCGAAACGACTCTCCAAAGTTCTCTTTTGACTTGCGAATATGCACGCTGACGAATACTTAAAACTTTAGCCCCAAATCGAACTGCAAATCTACTCCCATTCGAATCATCTTGACCCACCGCCCATCCAACGGCAATTGGACTAGCGTCTACAATAAGAATCACTGGTCTATTGCACTTATAATCAACCTTCCTCAATATTGGAGGTGACATCAATAATTTCTTCAATCTTTGCATTGCCTGAATATGCCTTTCTTTCCATTCAAATCGGTAGCCCTTGCATAACAGTTCATATAATGGATCCGCTATGTGAGCAAAATGAGGGATCCAGATTCGATAAAATACATATGCACCCAAAAACCTGCGAACCTCTGTTAAAGAACCACAATCCTCTTTCATCCTTCCAATTGCATCAACTTTAGTCGGATCTGGTTTTCTTCCGTAAGATCCACATAAATGTCCAACAATTACAACCTCTCGCACTCCAAATACGGACTTCATACCCGATAATGTAAGATGAACTTCTCCAAGCCGAGTTAAAATCTTTTCACAATCTTGTATATGATCAACAACATATCTGCGACACCCCCTCGTATCTAAAGTTTCATCCTTGTCTCCTTCTCTGCACCCTTTTATAGGAACATCATCCAGAAAAGGCATAGTCTTTTCCAGAATAAAATCTCTCAATACCTTATTCATCCCATTCATCATATGCACAACCGAGTTGGTCGCGCCTTGAGGAAGAGTGCACATTCTAACCAATCCAAGCGGTGTCCTCATCGTTGTCATATCTCTATTTCCTTCGGCAAGTTGAAATTGATCATAACCTGAATACAAATCACCCATTGAATAGATCGCCCTTCCAGCAAATGCCTCAGTAAATTCATCCACAATAGGTCCAATTCCTGCATTCCTGACAGTTACAGCATTCACCGGCTGCATATCTTAAATAAACCGTAGTGACCCATTCTTCTTAGGTACCGTAAACCATCGACTAGAATACGGCGCAAATGAAGGTTTTAATATTTTCATCTTTATCTTTTCTTTCAATAGTTCGACCAATTTAGGTAAATGTGCCCTTGGTATTGGAATCGGTCTTAGATTCCAAGGTACATGCGGTACAGTGAAGATAACCATAGATGTTATAATATTTGGATCCACATACCCAATTTCATGAGACTCGAAGGTAAACAATCTATCTTGTTTAGCCAACATCTTTTTGAAGCAAGTAATTTCCTCCGGTAATAAAGAACCATCAGAACCAATCTTCAATTCTTCAAAAGTCTCTTTAATAAACTGATGTCCAATACTCATTGGATCTCTTAAACTTGCTTTTTTTGATGCTTCTCCCATTTGTTCTTTAAAATCTTCTGGTAATGGTCCAGCAGTAAGCTTTACCTTTTTATTTGCCATTTTATATCTCGTCTCTACAGTGACTTCTGGTGCTTGAAAAGATTCAAGTACGGTATAAACCTCTCTTGAATGAATCTCAACAATCTTATCATTATCCCCTACCCCAATAGATGTAATCAATTCCAATGAATCTTCCAGCCCATTTTCTTCATAAACACCAAAAATCCTCTCATCATCTTGCAATGTACCTATCTTGCGTAACTGTCCTTCAATATCATATAATCTTTTTCTTTCTTTTCTTTTAAAATCATCAACTTTCTTATACATAATATTTCCATTCTCCAATATACCAATAAAACTTGCATCAAAGGTACCTTCATCTCGCGAGAGTACCTCCTCTTTTGTACTTCCATAATCTCGCTTTACAGTGGTACCTCCCCAAAATCCTTAAATCCTTCAACAATCTTTGGCAATGGTTTCTCCCTCAACCTATCTCGATTCCGTTCATGGTTAGGAGGTACTGTTAGAAATTGTACAGCTTTCCTCCCATCTTCGCTCCGTACCCTTGCATAAGCAGAACCATCGTCAAGTACCTTTGTTTCCATCCGTGTTGCTGTAATATAAGATTGTCCTAAAATCAACGGATAAGATGTTGTATCTTGAACAAAGAAATGTTGCTCCGTCGCAACATCCCCAATCCAAATTTTGACATCTGGACAAGCTCCATATAATTCGCCCTGTGTGTTATTAACTGCTCGAATTGCCCATCCATGTTCCATATCAATTGGCCATTTTTGCTTCTTATAAAGATCTTTAGACATGAGATTTATTTCAGAACCATGGTCGACTAAAGCAAAAATTGGTTCTTCTATATCTCCTACTTTCACCAATACCTCAGTAGTTACCCTTGCCCAATACTTCCGAGTATAATGGCTCAAAGTTTCCATTTCCTTGTCACTAGAATCTTGGAAACGTACTCGTTGATTATACCCATTCTTTTCATTTGTTGGTTGCTTGTAACCAATATCAACCTCTTCTTCATCTTTATATATTCTTGCATCAATAGCATGACTTATTCCAGTTTTACCCATTAATTGCCTCTTTCGCTTAATGCTGTCAATGATAACATCATGAAACTCCTTCTTTGCAATTTCCAAGACTTCTTTCAATGTGAATTCCACCTTAACGTTTAATATACGTTCTTCCAACACCTCTTTCAAATTTGTTGCCGCTTCAATGTCAGAAAGTAGCTTATAAGCAATTGATTTGCCCTTATCTTTTGTCTCCGTTGTTTTTTCTCCCAATGATGCTGAGGTATCCTTTACAGGCAATTCTTGTGAAGCTGCCTCCCGAGCCTTGTCTCCTCGAGTTTGCCTCTTAAAAGAATTTCCTTCTCTAGTATCATCAAAATTTCCTCGTCTTTTTTCTTCCATCAAAGCTTCATGTTGGCTCTTAGCAATATATGCATGAACTGAAAGAGACTCAAGAGGATCCTCTCAACCTGTTCTACCTCGTATTGTAGCTGCAGTCCTCAATAATGCTTCTCGAGGTAATTTCCCTTCTTGCATTGTAGAAATGGCAGAAGCCCAAAACTCACTAGTTTCCGTACTTCCACCAATTTCATCATCTACTCTAGCACCATAACTTGTACTTTCTCGTACTACTGTTTCATGCTCTTTTAAGTAATCTTGAACCAATGCTCTCATTCCTCCCTTGCCAAAATTGGTTTGAAGAAGATCCTCCCTATCTTTGAATGCTATCTTCCCATCTTTCCAGCAAATAATTCCCTGCCGTATCATATTATTAAATTCATTGCAATCTTTTCTAGTGTGTGAAGCATCATCACACCAAATGCATCTTTGTACATATCCTTGTTTTGAAACATTCTTCGAATTGTTTATAGAAGTATTCTCTTCAAGTCTTGCCAATTTGATTTGAAGATCTCACATTCCTCGTATAATTTCTTCCATACCCATATCTGCTTTCTTTGACAAGGATGTCGAAGGTTGAACTGTAGGCATTGTCAGTGGTATTGTACGTACTGGAGCTTTGGGTGCTTGTACTGTTTTCGGAATATTGCTCCTATCCTTCCTCCTTTCTTTTTTTGTAAGCAACCCCACCGCATCTTCAACGTTCTTCCACTTCGTTGTCAATCCTTCATCTTCTTCTTTGTCTTCAAGAAGGGGTTCTAATTTCTCTTGCAATTCTCCATCAGCAGCTTGAAGAAATAGATCAACTTTGTTCGGCTCCAATGTCAATTTTTCTACCTTTGATAATTGAGAGTACTGCCTCTCAAATTCCTTTAGTAGCTCTGTTGCTTGTAAATTCTTATTGGGCCGTTCAATCCATCCCAGAAACAACTTCTTAGTAATGCGATCATCATCTTCCAAGAAATATTCGTCTTTCAATGCATGTGAAAAATCCTCCCATGAATTCCCACAACGATCCGTAATCGATGTAATGTGGTCCCTTATCTCCGGTATCGTGACAAGTCCAAATAGTGCAACCATTTTCTTCTCAGAAACCGGATTTAATTCCATTTCATGAACATAACATCTTAAATACCTTGAAATATTCCTCCCATCAAATTGATCAATTTTATTAACCACTGCTTGCAATGCTTTGGTTGCCAAAGCTTCCTTTCGATCATTGCTTTGCTGTTGCTGCATTGACAATGAGAAGGCTTGAAACAAACTAGCAATAGACGGATCCATGTGCATACCTTGTCCTTTAGAAGACTCCCCACCAAAAACTTCTTCCAAAAATCCTTCAAAATTTTTATTTTCGTTTTCCATAAAAATAAAGATAAAATCAACCGAAATCCAATACCTTCTACCTCAAGCTTTCATGTCGGGTTCACCACTTATGTCGTATTACATGCTTTCCTGCTCGAGAACGTGCCGGGCGTCTGGCTGTAGAAGGTAGTATGGAGATTTGAAGATAGTCAAGCAGTCTATCAATTTTTGACTGCTGGAATATAAACAACTGGAACAATGTATCGTAAATCTATATGGATGTTCTTTGACTGCTTGTCGAAGTCTTTTTTTTTTTTTTTTTTTTTTTTTTTTTTTTTTTTTCCAGCCGATAGGTCTCTAAACGTTACAGAGAACCCCGAACAACCCAAACTGTTAATCTTCAATAACCCTTTGTACTTACGATCTTGTATCCATTGACTGTCCTGTTAGATTAAACCAATAAATTTCATTCACTCCGCATACTCAATCCTATAGACACCCCTTTAATCCTTCAATCACAGACGTAACTCGATTTTACAAAACAGTCAAGAGTATTCAAACCCACTTCATTTAAAAATCCCGATTCACCATTACAACATTGACTTCAGCAGCGATTGCCTCAGTCTTCCCAAAACTCTACGAAGAACAAAAATCCAAATTCTATATCTTTCCTTCCCCGACCCGAAGCATGAAGCTCCTCTCTCTAATTCCCTTGATCTTCCAAAAACCTCCAATGAAAAACCGAACTGGTAACCTTGCAAAAGCTTGAAAACTTGCTCCCCCCCCGATTCCCCCCAAAAAAAAAACCTCCCCCCTCAAAACTATATCCCCCCCTAACCTTATCCTCTGAATTTCTTCAATCTTCCGTCTTAGATCCGAAATTGGCTCCCACCTCAAGCTTGGATCCGAAATTGGCTCTCGCCATCAAGCTTTCTCCTCTGTTTTTACCTTTAAGAAATCCATTTACCGAAAACAACGTTCCCTGAAACGGCACAGAGAACAGGACAGCCTGAAACAGAATCGAACCCCGTAATCGGGACCACATTGAGTCGCCCGACCAATTCAGGTCCTATATTGGAAAAGATGCCCGTAGTAACCTGGATGTTCCCGTAATTGGGTCAAATTGGTCCTCGCGTCAGATTGGCTAAGACCCGTAGTAAGACCTGGATTTCCCGTAATTAGACTGCATTGGGTTGACCGGCCAATTCAGGTCTCATATTGGATAAGAAGACCCGGATTGGATTATCAAAATTGGATCCAATTGGCTCCTCGAACCCATCGTGTGAATTGGTCCTTCTCTTCCTGCTGACTCCGTTATTAGAATCGAATGGAGCATTTCAGTATGCCCCGGCTGACTGTAACGGAGTGACTGAACCTGACCACTCAGTATTTGTACTGGAGTTGGTTGATGCTCCCAATATTCGAGGTAACTGAATATTAATAAAATTCCCCTTTCTTTTTATTTTCACTGTATACTCGTGTTACAACACGACAGCGGTAGATGTAATTACTCCGGAGTATAGTGAAATAATTCAATACTTGACATTTCAAACCTTCCCATCTAATTTTAATGAAAAGCTTAAACAATGCTTAATATTAAAATTTGTACCTTATACGATGATTGGTGAAGCTTTATATAAACAAGGCAAAGATGGAGTTTTTTGACGCTGTATTTATCAGACTGAAGTGAATACTATATTGGAAGGTTACCACTTGGATAATTGTGGTGGATATTTTTGCGGGAGACGGCACAACTCATAAAGCTTTACAGGTTGGTTATTAGTGGCCAACAATGTTTGCAGATGTCCACCAATTCATCCATCATTGTGACCTGTGTCAGAGAACGGATTGACCTATTGGAACTTCAGCAATGCCATTGATACCAATTCTAGCTCAAGTGTCTTTTGAAAAATGGAGAATTGATTTTGTGGGACCAATTGCACCAGCCTCAAGAAATGGACAAAAACGATATATACTAGTAGCAACGGATTACGTAACAAAATAGGTTGAAGTAGTAGCTATGAAAATTGATAGTACAAGTATAGTAGCAACCTTTTTGTATGAACATATTATTACACGGTTTTATTGTCCACGAGAATTGGTTAGTGATCGAGGAACTCATTTTATAAATAATACAATCGAAGCACTCATGGCTAAATACGAGATAAAATATCGTAAGACTATATCGTATCATCCTAGAGCTAGTGGACAAACAAAAAAGAATAATAAAATTTTATCTAAAATCTTAACAAAAATATTTTAATGAGCGGAAATAGATTGGGACATTAAATTGTTCACAGCTTTATGGGCATACTGTACTGCATATAAAGTTACTACTAATACTACCTCTTTTCAATTGATTTATGGCCAAGAAGTAATATTATCTATTGAATTGGAATTTCAAAGTTTATGAATTGGTATAGATACTAGATTGGAAGATCAGGATTCATTACGGTACCGTTTAGAAGAATTGAAAAAATTAGATGAAGTTAGAGCCAATGCATTAATATTCATGGAAACTATACAAAAACAAAGGAAGACTTATTATGATAGTAAGCTTAGACCAAAGGCTTTTATGCCAAATAATTTGGTACTTCTTTATGATAGTCGATTTAAAAATTTTCCAAGAAAATTTCAAGTTGGATGGTATGGACCATATCGAGTTATTGACGGATTTCCAAATGGTTCAATAAAATTGGAAATATTACATAATACTATCATAGTAATTCTTCCTCCATTTTTCAGTTGCTTCCATATTGAAAAGAAGTATAGCTCATATTTTATCTAATTCCTCTAATTTTGCCAACCAAAAGTGTAATGACTCTTTGACATTGAGACATTCATCCAAGGCAATCTAAAAACTTTGAACCTCCAACTCGATAGATAAAATTATCTCTTGTCCATAAACTAGTTGGAATGGAGTAGTGTTGGTAGTTACTTTATATGTGGTACGATACACCCATAAAGCCGCAAAGAGTTTGGTCTTCTAATCGGTACCCTTCCTCGAAATTTTCTTAGTCAAGACCTTGCACAAAATTTAGTTTGTCTTTTTTGTTTGGCCATTTACCTAAGGATGGTATGGAATAGTTATCCGATGCTTAATCTCATATGTGTTCATCAAGGCAGCTATGGTAGCATTTATGAAATGGGTTCTACGATCACTAATTAATTCTTTCGGACACCCAAATCAAGTTATAATATTTTTGTAAAGAAAAGTAGCCATCATATTAGCATTGTCATGGCGGGTAGCAATAGCCTCTGCCCATTTGGTTACATAGTCCGTGGCGACTAAAATATACTGCTTCTAGCCAGGTTTTGATGCTAGTACGATAGGACTGATAAAATCAATATCCCATTTTTTAAACGGTGCTTATGCCAAGATTGGTACTAATGGCATGGCTAAAGTGCCCATGGATCGATCCATTCATTGACAGGGATCACAACGACGAACAAATTGGTGTGCATCAAAAAACATTGTGGGCCACCAATATCCTACCATTAAAGCTTTACGAGCAGTGCTGTCTCTTGCAAAATGACTACCACAACTATCCAAATGGCAACCCTTTAGTATCGACTATACTTAACTTTGAAAGATACAGCATTTTAAAATGCCATCTTTGCCTTGTTTATATAAAGTATGACGAATCATTATGTACAGGGCACTCTTCAAAATGAGTTATTTCTTAAGCTTCTTGGTAAAAGTTGGCGGAAAAGTGTGGAAGGTCAAAAATTGAATGATTTCACTATACTCGAGGGAAATCACATCCACTATAAGTAATTCGATGTCGAGAAGAGCATCAAAGACAAGCTTGTTGCTGAGAATATTAGACAACCAAGATAAATGATCAACATTTGCATGTTTTTTTCCAAGTTGTACAACAATCGTAAAATTAAACTTTTGTAGAAGTAATACCCATCGGGCAATGCGCCCACTCAATTGAGACTTATTAATCATGTATTTGAAGGCATCATGATCCACATAAAATACAAACGGATATCTAAGCAAATAGTACCAAAAATTCTGAATCAAGTATATCATGCCTAATACTTTGCGTTCAATAGTAGTATAATTGCGTTTGGCAGCCAGTAATTGTCGATTGGCATTATAGATAGGATGATCCAGTCCTTGGTTATTCTTCTGACTTAGCACCGATCTAATAGCCACATAGGATGCATCAATGTACACATAGAAATGCTCTGTCCAACGAGGTGCCACCAATATTGGAGCAGAGACTAATTTTGACTTTAATGCCTAAAAGGCCACGCTATCGTGTTGTAACACGACTATATGGTGAAAATATAAATGAAAAAGATTTATTAATATTTAGTCATCTTGGATGTTAGAAACAGTGGCCAATATTTGGAGGCGAGTTAATATCACCTCATTGTAAGCTGTACCACGGAATGTGACAACAACGTATGCTCCACTAGCATCATCGAACCAAGTACCCTCCATACCAACGGGACAACCAAGATCATTTTCTAACCCTACATGGAACAAGCCTAGTAAGTATGTATTAGTGGAGACACCCAATATGCCTGATGAGGGTGCAAGAAGACCACTTCATTATTTCCGTTATAGATAGATTGATTATTATGCTAGTGAATGTCTCAATCCCAGAGCTAGTGACAATTATGCACCAATGTATGGAAATAGCAAGCAGTCAGGGCATACTTATCAATAATATAATGCTCCATTCAATTTCAATAATCAAGATCAGTAAATCCAAAGCCAAGGAAAAATTGAGGTGGTAAATTGAGGTCCTCAAGATTCTCCGATAAATTGGATGGAATGTGTCTAAGCCGTTCTTACTAAGAGTCGACAAAAAGAGAAAGGACCAATTCAACATTCAGATGAGTCTGATGTGACGGACCAATTTGACCCAATTATGAGGACATCCAATCCAGGTCTTGTTACGGGCTTCTTACCTAATATGAGACCTGACTCGGTTGGGCAACCCAATGAAGTCCCGAATACGGAGGCTTCGGTTCTATTTCAAGCTGTTTCGTTCTCTATGCCATTTCAAGAAAAATGTCCTTTCTATAGAAAGATCCTCTTAGAGGCGAGAATTCCATGGAAGCGCGGTCTACTGTTCCAATTTCGAGTCCAAGGCGGAAGAATAAGGGACTTCACGAAATTAAAGAAAAAAAAAAAAAAATGAAGAGGGCATTCGGAGATCGAGATTTTTGGGGTCAAAGAGCTAGCTTCAAGCTCCTTTGAAAGGTGTAAGACTGAGTTTCATAGGGTTTGGGAGGATTTTGCAATTGTTGCTTATAGTCAGTGTTTGTATTGGTGAATTTGATTTCTTTTGCAATAAAATTAAAACTAGTACTCTTGACTGTTTTATGAAACTGGAGAAACATCTACAGTTGAAATTTTAGAGGTGTCTAGATGGTTGAGTATGCCAAGTGATTGCAAAAATTTGTGTTAATCTAATGGTAAAGATAAAAGATATTTGATCATTAGTATAAAGAGGTATCAAAAGTCGGCATATTGAGGTCGTTTAGGATTTTTGTAATATCTGGAGATCTATAAGTTGAAATAAGGTAAATTTTGACATGGTAAGTTGAGGATTTAAAGGCAAAGCTGCACATAAGGTTTGAATGACAATTAACAGTTGGAGAAGGAGAAATTGCAAGTCAAGGTTCATCATCAACTTTCTAGGCGGCGATCAAGGGACATCAATGTGGATTTATGACGTTTTCTTGTAATCTTTTGTATTTAGATGGTTGAAATCCACTAGACTACTCGGATACTTATAAAACATCATTCTATCTTCTACAACCAGATGCTTGGTGCATTCTCAAATAAGATAGCACATAATACGACAAGGCTACATTCCATGGTCCAAAGGGGACTAGATCCATTTGACAGAGGTTTCTTTAATAAGTTCATTAAAGGTTGATAAATAGCTGCAAACAAACGAATAAAGTGGTTATAATAACTGACATGGCCAAGAAATCTTTGAACACTGGAGACCGTCTTTAGTCTGGACAAGTTCATTATATGCTGCACTTTCTTAGGATCCATAGCAATACCACGGCTGGAGACGATATGTCTCAATAATTTTCTAGACAGAACACCAAATTGACACTTTTTTTAGTTCAACAATATTCCAAACTTAGTGCATTGAGCCAAACATTTGCGTAGACAATTAAGATGATCTTATTTTTTATTGAATGTACAAAAGTCATCTATAAAGTTTTCCATAAACATCCGGAGATAGTCTTGGAAGGCCAAAGTCATCACTCTCTAAAATGTGGCGGAGGCGTTGCATAACCCAAAAGGCATCACGTGATAAGCAAATGTGATCCAATCCATAGTAAAAGTTATCTTGAGTTGGTCTTCTGGTACAATTTGAACTTGATTATACCTAAAAAATCCATCAAGGAACAATTAATATTTGTGACCTGCTACGACATCCAATATACTATCCATGAAAGGTAATGGGAAGTAATCTTTTTTGATGGCCGCATTAAATTTTTAGAAATCCTAACAAATTTGGATTTTTTTGTTCTTTTTTGGCACCATCACGATTGAAAAAATCCACTCACTATTCGAAACTGGGTAAATAAAATCAATCAGAAGAAACTTGTCTAATTCTTCCTTCACCATGAGGAAATATTTAGGATTAAGGCGATGATGCCTTTGTCGTACCGATTTAGCATTGTCCTCTAATATGATACGATGCTCAAAGACTTCAGCGGGGATACCTTTTAGATCATCACAAGTAGAAGCAAAAGCTGATTTATGATGCAAGAAAAATTCTGTCCAACAAGTCAACTCCTGTTCCTTAATACCTTTGTAGACCTTAATTGTCCGAGGCTCTATTGTGGTTGACAAGTTGATAGTTTGACATAAAGGTGCAGCATCAATGTTCTATTTCAACTCCCACACTGATTTAATATCAATCGGGAAGTCCGACATGTGCAAAATACTGAATCCTGTATCTAGGGCACTCACATGGTATACATCATACATGATCATCTAATCAATATTAATTTTAGCAGAGATTTCTAAATCCGACGAGTATATCAAGTACTTCCCCGGACCTCTACATTGGTACATCACTCTAGGATGTTGGGTTGCTTCTACGGATGCCTTCGTAATCGGTGCTACTACATCAATATCGGAGCTAAGCTCATCGTGCGATGTCAATTCAAAAGTTGGCAATTGAGACTCCCTGTGATAGTGTACTGGGTACATTTGTAATACCATTTTATCTTCGCCCTTGCTAATTGTTTAAGTATCCCAACTCCAATTATTCTTGGCCTTTGCTCGATAAAACTAGAGTCGTCATAATAAAATTAGATCAATAAAGTCGAACGTTGTAACTGAAAGGTGACGTAGTTGATTTCATATGTAATACCAATAATTATAGTTTAAATACTCCATAAAATATCCATTGGTTTAACTCGGCTATGATCTACCATCCTTAACACCAATATTGTGGGTACTAAGTGTTTCAAACCTAAAACATCTATTGTATCAACGTTCATTAAATTGATGCTGGAACCACCATCTATCTGAACACCCGAGATTATAACACCGTCGATTGAAACATCGATGGTTGGTGCACCTACATCAGGGTTCAAACTGACTTCACAAACTTCCTTATTATATTGCTTATGCTATATTATCAATGAATTTAATGTAAAACGATACTTTGGTATGACCGCTAGAAGTTACTTCATAGAAATAGAAGGTTGAATAGCATCCAGATCCTTCAAAATGTCATAGGATTCCATATTTAAGATAATTTCCAATGCCCTCTTTCTTTTCATTGGGTTGAGTTTAAGTCCAAGAGGTAAGATATTCTTCCATCCTGGACTTGGAATTGGAACAATAGCCTAATTTTCCTTAGAATTTGTGCCCCAAAGAGGATCTTTCAATGAATAGGATGTTTTTCGAAACTAAGTAGAGAATGAAATCTCTTCGATCGTAACCGAAGCCTCTGTAATTGAGATCTCATTGGGTTGCCCAACTGAGTCAAGTCTCATACTGGGTAAGAGGCCTATAACAAGACCTGGATTGGATGTCCCCGTAATTGGGTCCAATTGGTCCTTCGCATCAAGCTCACCCAAATATTGAATTGATCCTTTCTCCTTTTGTTGACTCTTCATAAGAATGGCTTGGACACATTCCATCCGATTTACCTAAGAATCTTGAGGACCTTGATTTATTTCATTAATTTTTTCTTGGCTTAGGATCTTGATTATTGAAATTGAACAAAACATTATATTGTTGATAAGTATGCCCCAACTACTTGTAATTTCCACACACTGGCGCATAATTGTCACTGACTTTGAGATTAGGATATTCACTCGCATAATGACCAATCTGTCATCAACGAAAACACCAAAGTGGTCTTCTTGCACCTCCATCAGGCATATTGGGTGTTTCTACCAATATATACCTACTAGGCTTGTTCAATGTAGGATTAGAAAATGTTCCTGGTTGTCCCATTGGTATGAAGGATACTTGATTTGATGACGTCGGTGGAGCATATTGCTGATACCTCTGCTGCTTCTTATCGTAGTTTTGGAAATTTAATGCAGATCCCTGATTAAAATTGGAACTTTGAAAGTTATTGAATGGTCAATTTTGTCGATTAGATCAATTTCCATTCCATCCAAACATATTTCATATTTGAACTTGATTGATTTTCTATTGAGTCGGTGGGATCATGGTTTGATTATTGAATTGTTCTTGTCTTTGCTAATTCCAACAATTAGCTGTTAAGTACTTTCTTCTACAAAATGTACATTGATCCATCATTTGTGAAGGTGAAGGATATTTTGTTACCAAATGACCATGGTCCTTACAATTATTGCACCATACATTGGTCATAGTATTGGTAGGCTTGTGCCTCTTCTCCTTATCTTTGGCCATATTAACGGCCATTTCCTCCATTTTCTTTGTCAGGTTCAATAACAAGGCTTCATTGGAATCTTTTGGGACTGGTATAATTGGTAACTCTGTCGCTTGTTGTTCATATAAAAAATATGGAGCATATGTTGTTGTCACATTTGGTAGTATAGCTTGCAATGGGATGACATTAATTGGCCCTTGAATATTGGCACTGCAATTAGCCACTATTTCTAACATCCGTGGATAACTATCCACTGATCTGCTCCAAGTCAGGTTTTGATAGCTGCCTAGAACTAGAATCATCGTGGCACCCATAATTAAAAACTGATCATAATGGTATTCCTCTCAAACCTTGGCTCTATTAAGAGATGCAGTTACCATATTTTGTTGAGTCTCTTTCACAAACATTTTTAGTTCAGGTGGGTGCAATCCGTTGATTAATATGGACAATACAAAAGCCTCTAGCATTTGGTGATTTGGCCACTTGCAGAGTATATCTACCATACGACCATAGTATGATTCTACTACTTCTCTTAGACTCATTTTGCTAGTCATTAATCTTTTTCTAAGTTGATATTCAAAACCAATTGGGTGAAAATGGATTAAAAATGCATTCTTCAATGCTTTCCAATTAGAAAATTGATCCACTAATTGACAGTTGTACCATTCAAATGCCATGTCTTTCAAGGTTGCTGGCAACCATCGTAACCAGATATCTTCAGTTCTTCCATTATTGGCTACACATGCTGTCAGAAATTGAGACAAATATTGATTGAGAACTCCACCCAAAAAACTCCTAAAAGTAAGTAATGGAGCCATGCTCATTGTATGATCACTTATGTCATCTATTAGTATTGCTATTGGAACTGTTAGACCACCCTTCGCCATTGAAGAAAATAATGATCTACTTAATCTTTTATCAAAATAACTAGCACTGTCGTATTACATGCTATCTAGCTTGAGAATGCATTGGGCATCTGATTGTGGAAGATAAAATGATGTTTTGTAAGTATCTAAGTAGTCTAGTGGGTTTCAACCATCTAAACATAAATTATTTTAGATTTCAATGTAAAAGCTTAATTCCAATACAAAGTGGTTAGAACACTATTTTTAATAGCTTTTGGATATTATAAGCACAAATTCTTTTGTTATTTGTTATTTTTATTTTTATTTCATTTATTTTTATTTTTATTTTTTAAACCCTAACCCTAGACATTGAGCCTCGGCAAGCTGTAATTTTCAATCTGACTGTCCGATTATTGTGAGACTTCTATCACTAGTGTCTTTATAAGTCTTCTAAATGCTCAAGAAATTCAATCTAATCCAACTTACAGATTGCAAGAAAACACCGTAAATCCACGTTGAAGTCCCTTGATTGCCGCCTAGAAGGTTGATGATGAATTTTAACTTACAATTTTTCCTTCTCTGACTATTAATTCTCATTCAAACTTTGTGTGTAGCTCCGCCTTTAAGTCCTTGACTTACTGTGTCAAAATTCACCTTATTTCAACTTATAGATCTCAGATATTACAAAAACCCTAAATAACTCCAATATGCTAATTTTTGATACCTCTTTATACTAATGATCAAATATCTTCTATCCGTACTATAAGATTAACACAAATTTTTGCATGCACTTAGTATATTCAACTATCTAGACACTTCTAAAATTTCAACTACAGATGTCTCTCTAATTTCACAAAACAATCAAGAGTACTAGCCTTTACTTTATTGCAAAAATCCAATTCACCAATACAAACACTAACTTTGAGTAACGATTGCAAAGTCCTCCCAATCCCTATGAAATCCAATTCTATACCTTTCGAAGGAGCTTGAAGCTAGCTCTCTGATCCCAAAAAACTTGATCTCCGAATGCTCTCTTCTTTTTCCTCTCCTTTCTTTTAACTCAGTGAGGTCTCCTATTCTTCTGCCTTGGACTCCGAATTGGAACAGCAGATCCGCTTCCATGGAATTCCCACCTCTAAGAGAATCTTTCTATGAAAAAGACACTTCCCTCAAAACAGCATAGAGAATGGAACAACTTGAAATGAAACCGAAGCCTCCGTATTTGGGACCTCATTAGATTGCCCAATCGAGTCATGTCTCATACTAGATAAGAGGCCTATAACAGGACCTGGATTTGATGTCCTCGTAATTGGCTCAAATTGGCCCTTCACATTAGACTCACCTGAATATTAAATTGGTCCTTTCTCCTTTTTTTGACTCTAGATAAAAACGGCTCAGATTCATTCCACTCGATTTACTAAAGAATCTTGAGGACCTCGATTTATCTCCTTAATTTTTCTCTGGCTTTGGATCTGTTTATCTTGATTATTGAAATTGAATAGAGCATTACATTGTTGATAAGTATGCCCCAACTGCTTGCTATTTCCACACACTGGTGCATAATTATCATTGGCTCTAGGATTGGGACATTCACTAGCATAATGACCAATCAGTCTGCAACGAAAACAACTAAGTGGTCTTTTTGCACCCCCATCAGGCATATTGGATGTTTCCACTGGTATATATCTACTAGGCTTGTTCCATATAGGGTTAGAAAATGATTATGGTTGTCCTATTGGTACGGAGGGTACTTGGTTCTATGATGCCGATGGAGCATACACTATTGTTACATTGTCGTATTATGTGAAGTCTTGCTTGAGAATGCACCGAGCACATGGCTGTAGAAGGTAAAAAAAAATTACAACAAAAGATCATAACAATCTAATTGGATTATAGAGAATTTATAATTAAATATTAACATTTATAATCAAATATTAAGCAAGCTCAAATAAATTTTATTGAAGTTATAAAAGAAACACAAGGAAATCCTAAAGAAATATAAAAGAATATTAAAGAAAACTTAATCAAATCCTAACAAAAATCTAATAGAACCTTAAATTCTAACCAAATCCTAATCCTAATAGAACTTTAAATTCTAACCAAACCCTAATCCTAATCCAACCTTAATCAAATTCTAGACAAACCCTAATCCTAATCCAATCTTAATCAAACCCTAGACAAACCCTAAATCCTAAATCAAACCCTAATAAAATCTTAATCAAATCCTAAATCTTAAACCAATCTCTAACCAAATCCTAAACCAAATCCTAAATCCTAATTCAAACCTTAATCCAAATCTTAAATCCTAAATCAAATCCTAAATCATACCTATGATTATCGTTTTACTTATTCTACAATTCCTTCTAAAATAAACCTATATAGGAGAATTCGAACACAGGGAAAGACTAAGTGCATGAATTTCACTTGTTAGGATCATACAATTAATTGTATTCCGAACCACTAAAATACTAAGAAACACTATAATGATTCCTTCCATTAACAATACTCCTTCATCAACTGATAACCACAATGTGCAACCCTGCACTCTCAAAAGACCACTCAAAACTCAATAAATTCCATCCAACACCAAGAATAACAGACTTCATTCTAACCAATCTGAATTCACAAAATTCCTATAATTATATACTTCCTTTGTCGAAACACACACACACAACTCTCAATAAACAACAATCATAATCTTCCATCCATAATCAAGCTTCCAATAACTTCTCATATAATTCAATCACTCAGTATTCCAATTACATGATCAATAACTCATAAGTTAATCTCTGATTTATTCCACAGACTCACTTCTCAGTATTCAAAAACTATCCAATACTCTTCAACAACAAAGAAATCAAAAAAAATATAGAAGAAGCACCAACCTTAACCCCGACTCATGACTATTTTACTTTGGTCCCCCAAAAAACTTCTACAACTCCTGTATAATTGCTACTCATTTCCAAATTCTAATTGTAATCCTATAATAACCGCTTTTAATAACTGAATCAATCATCCGTCCTCTTGAACTAACTATTCTATGGACTATCAATCTATTTTATCAATATCTTATAAAAATAAACTAATATCTATTCTACATAGCCCTACTCCTATCTGTGCAGCATCCTCGCAAATACACAATTGATTCCTATCTAAAAACTATTTAATAAAACTCTACAAAATTACTAATTCCTCTGGCCCACCCAATTAATCATTTGATGCATTATCGAATATAGATTCCACCGATTCTAGTTCTAAATTTAAATTTTCTTCCTCTTCCAATCCATCCATTGGCTCCTTCGTCAACTAATTTGATAGATCTTCATTATATTCATTGAATTCATGGACTTGGGCCTACAATTTTAAGATCTGGGCATCACGGAGTTCCAACTGATGCTGCTGCTGACTCATCCATTTTGGAACATTTTCAATTGACACTTGAGACTAGCTTCTCACTATTAACTCTTCCATCAATTTTGTCACCTCAACTTGTAAAACTTTGATTTTGGACCTCAACTTCTCCGTTTTGCATCTGAATTGGTCATTCAATGCTTCTTTCTCTTTCGTCAATAACTCTGCCTTGTCTCTTTTCGCTTGCAACTAGCATTTGAGTTTCTCCAATTCCAAATTTCATGTCTTGTGATTCTGGATAAATTTGTCTCATTGTCCTTCTACAATCCATAAGATGTGTTCTTTTTCTTTTGTCCAAGACTCATATTGGTGAACCCATTTCTGCTCCAATACCAGCTTGGATTCTTGAATTTTGTTTATCATCTATTTTTGCTCTTCAATTCTTCGGTTTTGCTCTGATATCAGCTTCTTACTATTCTCTAAATCTCGTTTGCTACTGCCTTGTACATCCAATGCTCACACTATACAATATATTTGTCAAAATATGCTTCAATAAAGTATTCTTAAGAGGTATTCCTTTGGACAATCGACCTTGTGGAAACGCCAACTGATTAATATCCATTGAAATTTGGATTTCATTCTCCTCCTCCACCGCTAAACGAATTGGAATCCATTCTGATTCAATAACTAGAATGACCCCTTGTACCACTGTACGACTTGACTCCCCAATTTCGTGTATTACATCCACTGTTGGGGTAGAGAGGTTTTGCCTCAAGAAAGCGTTGGGCTTCTGGCTATCACTAATTGCTCAATCAAGCTTAAAATAAGGAAATCCTAATTTTATATATATAATTTCTCCTTTTGGGACAATTACACCAAATACTTAAGTATTAAATAACCAACAACACTCAAAATATGGTAGAAGTACTCTGAAACCTTGTATATCCTTGTGTGGAAATTCTCCCGAATCTCAACACCTCATAACTCTTGATCCAACCGTCCAAATAAAATAAATATATACATGAAGTATTGATATGTTGTTATTAATTTTTACAAAAAATTTCAACCGCAAATTCGTCGCGGATCTTGAGATATCTTCAAAACCCTAACAGTCGCTTCAAACCCTAATCTTTATATACCTGCGCGCAATTTTCTTCATATCTCACAAACCATAAGTCCAAATGCCACGAAACTTGTATAGATAGCTTTTTAACACAAATTTTTACATTCTCCCAAAGTTTGAGCCAAAATTTCGTTCGAAAACTCAAGTTATGGCTCCTAACACTACTTTGAACAAAACCGCTCACTTACTGCCTTTGATTTGAATGCGCTGTCTTTAACTCCCTATAACTCCTTCACATAAACTTCAAATGCAAAATTTCCTTCACAAAAGATGTATGTCTTGAAGTTGCCCTTCCAGCCGCACCTTCCGATCTCCAAAATCTTCCGTAAGACTCCTCTTAAACTCAAAAGAGTAACAGTAGATCTCAAATTGACACCTTAACTTCAAACGGCTATAACTTATTCATTCTAACTCCAAACCCTATAAAATTTGCACAAAAATTGTAGTCAAAATCCTAAACTTTACAATCTTTGCCTCTGATTTCCTAATGGCCTCTTTATAGTCGCCGAAACCCTTATCAAGGTCGCGGGCAGCCTCCTAAAAGCCCATTGGGCATGGATTTCGACCAATGGAGATGAAGATCCTTATTTCTACCTTCATCCAACCATGCCTTGGTTTCATCCCTCCCAATTAACCTCCTATTAGTTTAAATCTTCATCTTTAGGCTTCTACCTTCTCCTAAGGCTTCATACTAAACATTTAGGTCCTATATATATATATATATATATATATTTAATGTCAAAATCAAAAGAAGTAAAGAAATAAAGTAAAGTTTCTTATACCAACTCTTTTTAATTTAATCTACTAGCCACTCTAACATACATCTAGATTTATCAACATATAATATGTATTAACTAATTTTTACATACTGTAAGTATTTATAGTACGACACCGCTGTATTGACATTCTGTGCCAATGAATTTCATTCACTCTGTGGAGGCACTGGCATTGGTATTGATATAGGGCTTTCTTCTACTGGCATTGTTTGATGCCATGTATGTGCGATCATAGCATACACATAATTGGAACAAAGCAAATAAGTGAATTTCTCCAATTTCCACTTGACTCCTATCTCCGCATGAATACGAGTGGCTACGTATATTACCCAGTTGAATACCATCCCTTCGAGTACTCCTACCGCTACATACAATAACCATTTGGACATATATGTGGGGTGTCGGTATAATCGTAACCGCCTCACCACAAAACAAAACCATTCCATGAGTTCTGGTGAAATTGCCTTAGTAGTCCGTCAACCTTGGCTCCTCTCAAAGGCCAACATACCTCCCTTGAAATATCTTCCTGAACTGAAGTTGCTTGAGTCATCAGCTCCTACCGCAATTTCTCCAATGGAAAGACATAACACCTTTTCCAAGATTGTTCTATCAATCCCGATAATTCGTCCTTGTACCACACTCGATCCATCCTCCGGGTCGTAGTTCACAATATATTTTTCCACTAATGACTTATTAATTGATGGTAAGTGATCATACAGGTGTAAAAATTGGAACAATTATATATTCCAAAAGTCTTTTATTTTTTTCGACGTCCAGCAGATATCCAACTTCATCGGTTCCATATTGATAATGACTATCACAAAAGGTGGTTTTGATGCACATCTAGCTCTCACATTTCGGCCAATATCCTCTTTGTCTGTAGTTCACTTTGTACTTTCAATTGTCATGATGCTCCCCTTCTCAAACTCTTAACTGGAACTACTATGTTCGAAAACTTAAGAAACACAAGAAATAGCAATCTCAAAAAATAACCCAAAATGACAATACAGAATGATCTCTAAATGGTGCCCCACTCCTATTCTCTTACTACCGGTGATCATGACAATACGTTACTCATATTGTCCATTTCTCACCTCCGTCCTATCTGACACATTAATAATTACTAACTATCTTTTCAGCCGCCTCTACACCCTAACACACTTATACCATACTTAGGTCTATCTTGTGTCCATTCGAAGTCACCCCTCCAAAAAATAAAAACCCGTCCTCATTTTTATGTATTATATAACCGTAATCAGTTCCCGTTAATGCGGGTATTGAAGCGATGGCCCATGAAATCCTCCAATTGAACAGACCCATTGAAAAAACCTTCAATCACCTGATATTGCCCATGCCAACGAACTTAAAATTTTTTCAAAAAATGATTAAACCGGCTATCATACAACAATACCAAATTATTGGGTATAAAAATCTTTGGATGCAATTTACTATCATAGTAATTCTTCCTCCATTTTTGAATTACTTCCATGTGGAAAAGAGCTATAGTCCGTATTTCATCCAATTCTTCCAATTTTACCAACCGAGAATGTAAAGACTCTTTGTCACTGAGTTGTTCATCCAAGGTAATCCGTAAACTTTGAACCTCCAACTTGATGGATAAAATTGCCTCTTAATTATAAACTAGTTGAAACGGAGTAGAGTTGGTAGTTACTTTATATGTGGTGCAATATGCCCACAAAGCCGCAAAGAGTTTGGTCTCCCAATCGATACCCGTCTCTGAAATTATCTTAGTCAAGACCTTGCACAAAATTTTATTGGTCTTTTTCATTTGTCCATTAGCACGAGGATGATATGGAGTGATTTTTCAATGTTTAATCTCATATGTGTTCGTCAAGGCAACTATAGTAGCATTTAAGAAATGGATGTCGCGATCGCTAATCAATTCTTTCGGACACCCAAATCGAGTTATAATATTCTCGTATAGAAAAGTAGCCATCGTACTGGCATTATCATGGCGGGTAGCAATAGCCTCTATCCATTTTGTTATATAGTCCATGGCGACTAAAATATATCGCTTCTGGCCAAGTTTGATGCAGGTGCGATGGGATCGATAAAATCAATACTCCATTTTTTGAATGGTGTCTGTGCCAAGATTAGAACTAACGACATAGGAGAAGTGCGCGTGAGTTGACCAATTCATTGACAGGGATCACAACAATGAAAAAATTGGTGCACATCAGAAAATATTGTGGGCCACCAATATCCGGCCAGTAAAGCCTTGCGAGTAGTACTATCTCCCACAAAATGACTACCACAAGTATCCAAATGGCAACCTTCAAAGATCGAGTGTACTTCACTTGAAAAGATACAGTGGCATAAAATGCCATCTTTGCCTTATTTATATAAAGCATCACGAGTCATTGTGTATGGAGCACTCTTCAGAATGAGTCGCTTCTTAATCTTCTTAGTGAAAGTCACCAAAAAGGTGTGGAAGGTCAGAAACTGAATGATTTCACTATACTCGAGGAAAATCACATCCACTACAAATAATTTGGCGTCAGGAAGAGCATCTGGGATAGGCTCGTTGCCGAGAATATTAGATAACCAGGATAAATAATCAACATTGGCATGTTTCTTCCTAAATCGTACAACAATCATAAAATTGAACTCTTATAAGAGTAAGATCCATAGGGTAATGCATCCACGCAATTGAGGTTTATTAATCATATATTTGAAGGCATCATGATCCACATAAAAAACAAATGGATACCCAAGAAAATAGTGCCAAAATTTCTGAACCGAGTATATCATATCCAACGCTTCTCATTCAGTAATAGTATAATTATGTTCGACAGCCACCAATTATCGACTAGCATAATAGATAGGATGATTCAAATCCTTGTCATCTCTCTGACTTAACACCGATCCAATAGCCACATTGGATGCATCAACGTACACATGAAAGGGCTCTGTCCAATGAGGAGCTACCAATATTGGTGCAGAGATCAATTTTGACTTCAACACTTCAAAGGCCATGGTACATTCCATAGTCTAGATGGGACTAGTCCCATCTGGCAGAGGTTTCTTCAGTAAGTTTGTTAAAGGTTGACAAATAATTGCAAATGAATGAATGAGTCTTCGATAAAAACTGACATGGCCCACAAATCTACAAACACTCTAGACCGTCTTAGGGTGGGATAAGTTCATTATATGCAGCACTTTGTCAGGATCCGTAGCAATACCACGGTTGGAGACGATATGTCTTAATAATTTATTGGACGGAGTACCAAATTGACACTTCTTCGAGTTCAACAATATTCCAAACTTAACGCACCAAGCCAAATATTTGCCCAGACAATTAAGATGATCCTGTTTTGTATTGAATGCACAAAAGTCATCTAAAAAGATTTTCATAAACAATCGAAGATAGTCTTGGAAGACCTGAGTCATCACTCTGTAAAATATGGTTGAGACGTTACATAATCCAAAAGACATCATGCGATAAGCACATGTGCCCCAATCCGTAGTAAAGGTCATCTTAAGCTGATCTTTTATTACAATTTGAACTTGATAATATCCAAAAAATCCATCAAGGAACAAATAACATTTGTGACCGGCTATGGCATCCAATATACTATCTATCAAAAGCAACGAAAAGTAATCCTTCTTGATGGCTACATTAAGTTTCCAGAAATCGTGACAAATGTAGATTTTTCCATTCTTTTTTGGCACCATGTCAATTGGAGAAACCCACTCGCTATTCGGCAGCGGGTAAATAAAATCAACCACAAGAAGTTTGTCCAATTCTTCCTTCACCATGAGAAAATATTTAGGATTAAGGCGATGTTGCCTTTGCCATATCGGTTTAGCGTTCTCTTCTAAAATGATATGATGCTCACAGACATTAGCGAGAATATCCTTTAAATCAGCATAAGTCCAAGTAAAAATGGACTTATGATGTAAGAAAAATTTTGTCCAATAGGTCAACTCTTGGTCCTTAATACCTTCATAGACTTTAATTGTCCATGGCTCTACTAGGGTCGCTAAGTTAATAGTTTGACATAAAGGTGCAATGGCAATGTTTTGTTTCAACCCCTGAGTTGGTTGAAAATCAATCGATAAGTCCGACATGTACAAAGTACTGAATCTTATGTCCAGAGTACTAACATGGTACACATCATACTTGGTCATCCAATCAATACTAATATACTCAGAGTTTTCTGAATCTGTCAGGTATATCAAGTACTCCCCCGGACCTCCACATTGGTACACAACTCTAGGGTGTTGCGCTACTTCCATGGACGCCTCCGTAATCGATGCGACTGCATCATTATCAGAGCTAAATTCATCGTCTGACATCAATTCAGATGCTGGCAATTGAGACTCCCCATCATAGCGTACTAGGTACATTTATAATACCATTTTATCGCCGCCCTTGCCAATTGTCAAAGTATCCAAACCCTAATTATTCTTGGCCTTCACTTCATAAAGCCAAGGTCATCTCAATAAAATTGGATATGATAAAGTCAAACATTGTAGCCGAAAGACGATATAATGAATTACATATGCAATATCAGTAATTATAGTTTGAACACTCCATAAAATATCCATTGGTTTAATCAGGCTATGATTTGCCATCCGTAATATCAATGTCGTGGATACTAAGTGTTCCAAATCTAAAGCATCTATTGTATCAATGTTCATTAAATTGACAATGAAACCACCATCCATCTGAACACTTGAGATTATAACACCGTCAATCAAAACATCGATAGTTGGTGCACTTGGATTAGGGTTCAAACTGACTTCACAAACTTTCTTATTACATTGCCTATGTCATGCTAACGATGAATTCAATATAGAACGGCACTCTGGTGCGACCGCTAGAAGTAACTTCATAGAAATAGAAGGCCAAATAGCATCCAGATCCTTCAATATGTCATAGGATTCCATATTTAGGGTTATATCCAATGCCCTCTTTTTTTTCAATGGTTGGAATTTAACTCCTTGAGGTAAGATATTCTTCCGCCCTGAACTCGAAATTAAAATAATAGACGGAGCTTCTTTGAAATTCAAGCCTCCTAGAAAATCTTTCAATAGATAGGACGTTTTCTCGAACGGCATCAAGAATAGAAAAGCTTGAAACGAATTCGAAGCCTCCGTAATCGGTACCTCATTGAGTAGCTCAACTGAGTCAGGTCACATACTGAGTAAGAGGCCCATAACAGGACATGGATTGAATGTCCTCATAATTGCATCAAATTGGTCCTTCGCTTCAGGATCACCCAAATGTTGAATTGGTCCTTTTTCTTTTTTTTGACTCCTAGTAAGAACGACTTGGACACATTCCACCCGATTTTCTAGAGAATCTTGAGGCCTTTAAATTATCTCCTCTATTTTTCCTTGGTTTTAGATCTGTTGATCCCGATTATTGAAATTGAACAGAGCATTACATTGTTGATAAGTATGCCTCGATTGCTTGCAATTCCTACAAATTGGTGCATAAATATCACTAGCTCTAGGATTGGAACATTCACTGGCATAATGGCCAATCTGTCTGCAATGGAAACAACGAAGTGGTCTTCTTGCACCCCCATCAAGCATATTGGATGTCTTCACTGAAAGTTATTGAATGCTCGATTTTGTCAATTAGGTATTTCTTAATTGAACTTGATTGACGTTCCAATGAGTTGATGGGATCAAGGTCTGATTATTGAATTATTGTTATCTTTGTAAATTCCAATAATTAGTTGTTAAGTACTTTTCTCCGTAAAATGTACATTGACTCATCATTTGTGAGGGTGAAGGGCATTCTGTTACCAAATGACCGTCGCCCTTACAATTACTGCACCAAACATTGGTTCTAGTATTGGTAACCTTTTACCTCTTCTCCTTATTCTTAGCCATATTGACAGCCATTTCTTCCATTTTCTTCATCAAGTTCAACAACAAGGCTTCATTGGAATCTTTTGGAGCTGGTATTATTAGTAACTCTACCGCAGTTAACGCTTATTGTTGATACAGAAAATAGGGAGCATACGTTGTTGTCACGTTTGTTGATATAGCTTACAATGGGATGACATTAACTGGCCCTTGAATATTGGCACTGGAATTGGCCCTTGTATCTAACATCCGTAGATAAGCACCCACTGATCCGTTCCAAGTAAGATTTTGATAACTGCCTTGAACTGGAATCAACGTAGCTCCCGTAGTTAAAAATTGATCTTAATCGCATTCCTCCCAAACCTTGGCTCTATTAAAGGATGCAGACACCGTAACGGGTTGAGCTTCCTTCACAAACATTTTTAACTCTGGTGGTTGCAAACCATTGATTAATACGGATAAGATAAATACCTCCAGTATTTAGTGATTCAGCCACTTACTGAGTATATCAGCCACCTGGCCATAATACGATTCCACCACCTCTCCTAGGATCATTTTGCTGTTCATTTATCTCTCTCGAAGATGATCTTCAAAACTTATTAGCCAAAAATGGATTAAAAATGCATTCTTCAATGCTTTCCAATTCGAAAATTGATCCACTGGTTGGCAGTTGTACCATTCAAATGCCGTAACTTTTAAAGTTGCTGGCAACCATCTTAACCAAATATCTTCAGTTCTTCCATTATTGGCTACACATGTTGTCAGAAACTAAGACAAATATTGATTGAGATTTGCATCCAAAAAGCCCCTAAAAGTAGGTAATGGAGCCATACTCGTTGTGCGATCATTCACATCACCTATTTGTACTGCTATTGGAACCGCTGGACTACTCGTCGCCATTGAAGAGGACAATGTACTACTTAATCTCTTATTAAAATTACCACTGTCTTTTACAATTATCTTTTTTAATCTTTCCAACCTCTTCAATTTACTATTATTATCTATGAATAAGTTTATTAGTTGAATTGGCGATAAAAATGATAGATTTTGAAATACGCTAAATTGGCCCTTATTGACAAGCAATTTATGCCATTATACGGAACCAATTTTTACAAAATCGTCAATTTCCGCTATTGAAAAGGTACCCAATGGAGTACCCAATTCTTCTGTATTTCCTCCACTTGTAGTTAACAAGCTCAATAGATACGTTGGACTGTTGACAAAATTTTCTGTGAGTGCTCTTGGTAATTTTTTTAACGGTATATATTGCTAAAATATTTGATGTCAATTAGCTTCTGGATATACTCAGATATGCCAATATGCATGCAACCATGGCTTAATCCAATTTTATTGATGCTTTATTTTTAACTTGCGTTCTTGCTCGTTTTGCAACAATTCTCTTGCTTGTGCTCTGTCTTGTCTTTCTTTTGACTAGCGTGTTTTCTGTACTGCAATGTTCTCATTCTTAATAACCATATTCTTTCATAATATACTATTGAATTTGCTTCCTATTTTCCATCTACTCATCCGACAGTTAATTCCTAACACTCAATACTATTGTCAGTCCCTGGCAACGATGCCAAAAATATGATTCTCATTTTACTTATTCTATAATTCCTTCTAGAATAATCCTATATAGGAAAATTCGAATACATGGAAAGACTAAGCGCATGAGTTTCACTTATTAGGGTCACACAATTAACTGTATTTCGAACTACTAAAACACTAAGAAATACTACAATGCTTCCTCCCATTAACAATACTCCTTCATCAACTGATAACCACAATGTACAACCTTGCACTCTCAAAAGACCACTCAAAACTCAATAAATTCCATCCAATTCCAAGAATAACAGACTTCACTCCAATCAATCTGAATTCACAGAATTCTTGTAATCACAGACTTCCTTTGTTGAAATACACACACACAACTCTCAATAAACAACAATCATAATCTTCCATCCATAATCAAGCTTCCAATAACTTCTCATATAATTCAATCAATCACTACTCCAATTACATCATTAATAACTCATAAATCAATCTCTGATTTATTCCACAGACTCACTTTTCAGTATTCAGAAACTATCCATTACTCTTCAATAATAAAGAAAACAAAAGAAACAAAGAAGAAGCACCAAGCTTAACCCCGGCTCATGACTATCACAGTCTGGCCCTCCAACAAACTTCTACAACTCCTATATAATTGCTACTCATTTCTAAATTCTAACCGTTGTCGTATTACGTGCTTTCTTGCTCGAGAACGCGTCAGACGTCTAACTGTAGAAGGTAGTATGGAGATTCACTAATATTCAAACAGTTTATCAGTTTTTGAATGTTGGAATATAAACAACTGCAAGAATACACCGTAAATCTATACGGATGCCCTTCGACTGCTCGCCGAAGTCCTTTTTGTCCCAGCCGGTAGGTCTCTAGACGTTACAGAGAATCCCGAACAATCCAAACTGCTAATCTTCGATACCGCTTTATACTCACGATCTTATATCCACTCATTGTCTCGTTAGATTAACCCAATAAATTTCATTCACTTCGCATACTCAATCCTATAGACACCCTTTTAATTCTTCATCATAGACATAACTCGATTTCATAAAATAGTCAAGAGTAATCAAATTTACTTCATTAAAAATCCCGATTCACCATTACAACACTGATTTCAGCAATGATTGCCTCAGTCTTCCCAAAATCCTATGAAGAAAAAAAAACCCAATTCTTTGTCTTTTTTTTCCTTCCCGAAGCATGAAGCTAGCTCTCTGATCCTTCAAAAAAAAACCCCCCCCAAAACTTATTCTCTCCCCTCTCATTTCTTAACCTTAATTCTGAATTTCTTCAATCCTCCGTCTTGGATCCGGAATTGGCTCCCATCATCAGAGCTTGGATCCGAAATTAGCTCTCGCCGTCAGAGCTTTCTCCTCCTTTTTTACCTTTAAGAGATCCTTTTACCGAAAACAACGTTTTCTGAAACGGCACAGAGAACAGGACAACCTGAAACAAAATCGAAACCCTATAATCGGGACCACATTCAGTCGCCCGACCAATTCAGGTCTCATATTGGCTAAGAGTCCAGTAGGAAGACCCAAATGTTCCCATAATTGGATCAAATTGGTCCTTCGCGTCAGATTGGCTGACGCCCGTAGTAAGACTTGGATTTTCTCGTAATTAGACTGCATTAGGTTGCCCGACCAATTCAGGTCTCATATTGGATAAGAGGACCCGGATTGGATTCTTGAAATTGGATCCAATTGGCTCTTCGAACCAGGCTCACCCGTCGTGTGAATTGGTCCTTTTCCTTCCTGCTGACTCCTGTTATTGGAATCGAATGGAGCATTTCAGTAAGCCCCGGCTGACTGTAACGGGGTGACTGAACCTGGCCACTCAGTATTTGCACTGGAGTTGGTCGTTGCTTCCAATATTCGAGGTAACTGAGCATTAATAAAAGTCCCCTTTCTTTATATTTTCACGGTATACTCGTGTTACAACACGACACCGTAATCCTATAATAACCGCTTTTAATAACTGAATCAGTCATCCGTCCTCCTAAACTGACTATTCTATGAACTATTAATCTATTTTATCAATATCTTATAAAAACAAATTAATATCTATTCTACAATACTCTAATCCTAACAAATCCTAAATCCTAAACCAAATCCTAACCAAACCCTAATCCTAAATCTTAATCAAACCTTAATCCAAACCAAACCCTAATCACAGATTTGAAAATTAAATAACTAAAGATTGAACCATCGATTCTAATTCAAAATTTGCACACTTCTTAGAGTTTAAGTTAAAAACCAGTACACAAATTTTGAAGAAAATCGCACTTATTAATTAGTCGATGACCTCAAAATTCCGCTCAAATGTCGGCTGGTCTCTCCTTCTCTAATCTTGATGCCAACTTCCAATGCTGATATCTCCCTTTTTCCACCATTTGATTGCTTCCAAATTTTACTTACATGTAGAAAATCAAGTTTTCTATTGATAAAACCAAAAATCTCTCCAATCCAACTAGCAAATTGCTAGATATCTAAGAAAACCTTACTGGTCCTCAAAACCCTAAATCTCGAGACCTTAGCCCACAAAAACCTTCATATGTATTGATCTAGCCATTTGATTGACTTCAAATCTCTTATACACATTCACAACAAGCATACCAATAAGTCTCTAAATTTTCACCCATAAAAATGCTACAAAAGACACGAAATCCAAACATTTGTAAACCGGTTTTATTTCTCAAAGATCTGAATTCACAGAGAACATCACTCGCTTTAAAAATCTCTCAAAAATCCAATACTGATCCAAACGACACGAAATCACCTCTCAAAAATCCTTCCACAAGTCTTCTCTCCAATTCAACTCTCCAATCTCCGAAAGAGCCCTTGAGTCGCCGTCAAAGCATGGTTTTGTGCCTCGGGGTCTGATTTCGACCCAGGTTCATAACTGGTCCTCTTTGGATATCAACTTTCGTCTTCTTGAGGTAATTTTTTCTAATTTTCACTCCTAACTCCTCCCTACATATGCCTATATTCTTTATTTTTCTAATCTACCTTGTTTTGTCTTATTTATGGCCTTATAAAGTAAATAGAAGCATAATTTGTAAAAAGGCAGCATTAGCACCTTTAATTTTTCTACCCTTTGACTAATATCTATTTTTCCAAGATAATTTTCTACAATATTTTTGAAGTGAGATCCTCAAAACATGATATTATCTTCACTCTTTCACTTGTTAGCAATGTTACATCATGACAACGTTTGGTGGTACAGCTTGCAATGGGGTGACATTAATTGGCCTCTTAGTATTGGCACTGGAATTGGCCACTATTTCTAACATCCAAGATGACTAAATATTAATAAATATTTTTTATTTATATTTTCACTATATAATCATATTACAACATGACAACGCCTTCTCTAATTGATTGTTTTGAATTTTTAAGTTTCTTATATTTGCTATTATTGTTCCTTACTAAATTATTCGGTTGAATTGGAGGTAAAAATGATGGATTTGGAAATACATTGAATTCGCCCTTATTTATCAGTAATTTATGCCACTCTATAGAACCAATTTTGATAAAATTAGAAGCTTTTGTTATTGAAAACGTATCCAATGGAGTACCCAATTCTTCTATGATTCCTCCACTTGCAGTTAACGGCTTCAAAGAAAATACTAGTCTATTGACCAAATTTTTAGCGAGTTTTCTTAGCAATTTTTTTAAAGGTATATACTTCTAAAATATTTGATGTTGATTAGCTTCTGGGTATACTCAAATATGCCGACAGGCATGCAACCATGGTTTAATCTAACTTTGTGGATGATTCTTTTTCACTTCCATTCTTGCTCATTACACAATAAATTTTTTGCTTGTGAGCTCTCTATTCTTTCTTTCAACTGTCATATTCTCTTTACTGTTAAGTTTTCATTCTTAATAACCATACTCTTTTATTATATTCTACTGAATTTGCTTCCTATCTCCCATCTAACTAAATTGGCAATTAATTCCTAATATTCAATGCTATTGTCTATCCCCGGTAGCGGCACCAAAATGTGATTGTTGTTTTACTTATTCTTTAATTCCTTTCAGAATAAACCTGCAAAGAAAAATTTGAATAGAGAAAAAGACTAAGTGTATGAGTTTTACTTGTTAGGGTCACACAATTAATTGTATTTCGAAACACTAAAACACCAAGAAACATTACAATGCTTTCTTCCAGTAATAATACTTCTTTATTTACTAATAAAAAAAGTGTGCAACCATGCACTCTCAAAAGACCACTCAAAACACAATAATTTCCATCCAACTCCAGAAATAACAAACTTCACTCCAACCAATTTGAATTCATATAATTTCTGTAATCACCAACTTCTTTTGTCGAAATACTTACAACTCTTAATAAACAACAATCATAATCTTCTAATAACTCTTCATATAATTCAATCACTTAGTGCTCTAATTACATAATCAATAACTCATAAATCAATCTCTGATTTATTCTATAGACTAACTTCTCAATATTCAAAAACTATCCATTACTTTTCAGCAACAAAGAAAAATAAAGAGGTAGCACCAAGCTTAACCCCGGCTCATGACTATCATAATCTAGCACTCATATTAACTTCTACAACTGCTATATACTTACTTCCTATTCCCAGATTCTAATTGTAATCATATAATTAATCACTTTTAATAACTAAGTTAACCATCTGCCCTCCTAAACTGACTATTCTATAAACTATTAGTCTATTTTACCAATATCTTACAGAAATGAACTAATATTTATTCTATATTCTATCATTGGAAAAAAAAAATAGAGCTTTTATTGGCTTCATTAGATCTTTGAGACATTGTTGATGAAAATAAAGAATCTTTAAGTAATGATACTAATGTTAATGTGAAAGAAGAATATAAATATTATAAAAAGAAGACTTTTGGCATGATAGCATAAAATTTGGATGATGCCAATTTTTCACATGTAATTGCTTGCAATGAATCAGTGAAAACATAAAAGACTTTTTGCAACATCTATGAAGGTAAAAACCTTGCCAACATTCTATGGATAAGGGTGATGTTCTTAATAGTAAAAATGAAAAAAAGAAATGGTCTCATAGCTTATGTCAACAACGTAAAAGTACTTGCAAACTAATTAGCAGTTATTGAGAAGTTAGTTGATGATAAAGACATTATATTGACATTATTCATAAGCCTTCTTAAGTCCTTCAATTGCTTCATTGTAACATTGGAGTCTATCAACATGAAGGAACTTATCGTGAATTATGTCATATTAAGACTTATTTATGAAGTGATTAAGAGAAAAAAAAAAAAAAAAAAAAAAAAAAAAAAAAAAATCAAATAATGATTTGGTTCTATTTTCATAATAAGACAAACGTGGCCATTTTAACCAACATAATAATTAAAACAAAACATGAAAAATTACTATATTTATAAAAAACTATATTATTTCACTAAAAATTGCTACAAAGTTAAGAAAAGAAATAGAGAGAATGCAAACAATACTAGTGATAATTTTGGTGGAGATGATTAAGCTTTCATGGCAATTGAAGAAGCTTCTATGGCTGCTATGTCCAAGTGGATTATAGATTCGAGTACTACTAAGCACATGATATTATATAAGTATTCATTTGATACTTATGAAGAAATTCTAGCAATAAATGTTTGATTGGGAGACAATGGCATAGTGCAAGCAAATGAAATTGGATCTATTATAGTGGAGATTATTATAAAGAACCAAATAAAAAAGATCAAATTGAAGAAAGTCTTACATGTGCTAAAGATGAAGAAGAACCTTTTTTTGATGAGCAAACTTGTATTACATGGTTGCAAGATTCAATTTAATATGAATGGATATTTTGCCAAAGGCCTAAGAAATAGAAATCTCTACTCTATCAATTGCAAGAAGGTGAATGGAATTGAAGTGGCACCATTTGTTTAATTTTTACAAAATCAAATCAAGTTTAAAATTTGACATCAATGACTTAGCCATTTAAATGCCAAAAGTATGAAGGAGCTTCAATCCATGGTAAGTGGCTTAGATGTTAGTTAATTCAGCTATAATGCCATAATACTTACTTGCAAAGGTTGTATTCAAGGTAAACAACAAAAAGCTTCAGTGCTAAGTAGAGTTGCAACACATGCTAGTAAATTATTGGAGAATATATACTTTAATATTTATGGACCAATGAAGATGCCATTAATTAAAAGATTAAGGTACTTTGTCATATTTATTGATGATTTTTTAAGAAAGGTGTGAATTTACATCCTTAAAGCCAAGAATGAATGTTTCTTAAGGTTTAAGGAGTTTAAGAAATTTGTGAAAAAATAATGTGAAAGTAAAATGAAAGTGTTGTACAAAGACAATAGAAGTGAATATATTTCAAAGTATTTTGATGATTTTTTAAAGATTGAAGGCATTGCAAGACAAATCTATACTCTTTACTTTTCACAAGAGAATAGAGTTGTTGAAAGAACAAATCATACCATTCTAGAGATAGTAAGGAATATATTCAAGCACAAAATCTTGGGCATGAAGATTAGACAAAAGCCATGATTACATCAGTGTATACAAGTAATAAGTGCCTTATAAGTGCACTCACATCAATGATTCTATAAGAAGCTTGAAGTGGTAAGAAACCTTATGTTTCACAAATGAGAGTTTTTGAATGCATTGCTTATGGAAAAATACTAGATTATATAAGGTTCAAACTTGATGCAAAAGATAAAAAATATATATTTGTTAGATATTGTGAAAGTATCAAAGCATATAGGCTTATGTATTTAGAAACCAAGATCATCAAGAGTCATAATGTAGAGCTTTTGGAGCATAAGAGTATTTGTAAGTACTTGGAGATGTGTCCAAGTAGGAGTAATGGTGTATTTGTGGACATATCTTTAATTCTAGCAAAGAAAGAAAAAAAAAATGATAACAATGAAGATAATAAAGATATAAGTTAAAGTGAAGAGTTAAAGAAGGTAGATCAAAGTATGTCTATAATTGCTACAACCAACAATGAAGACAATGAAGATGTTGAAGATGATGATAATGAAAAGTATTAACTATTAATTATAAAGAAAAAAATTCTAAGAAAGAAAAAAGTTGCAAGAGACCTTAAAGTACAAGAAAGTGAATCTTTATCAAGTAAAAAGAGATATTCTTTGAGAGATAGAAAATAACTTGGTGATTAGTGGATGAATCACATCTTTCTTCAAATAAGTGAAGAACATGCAAATATTTCACTTCAAATAAATTTTTGAATTTGTATGATACAATAAAATCTACAGATGTTATGATGTAAGAAAATGCAATAGAAGAAGAATATAAGTCACTCATAGATAACTGGATATGGGAGATGATTCAAATTTTACCAAATTAATCTTAAATTAATTATAAGTGAGTATTTAAAATCAAGAAAGATGCAATAGATAATATTATTAGATATAAGGCTAGATTAGTTGCTAAAAGCTACTCATAAGTTGTTGGTGTTGATTTTAATGAGGCATTTGCTCCCATAGCTATATTCAACAATATTAAAACTATTATAGAAATTGGAGCAACAATAAACTTAGAGATGCATCAAATAGATGTAAAGACCACTTTCCTAAATAGAAGATTAGAAAAAAGATATTCATATAGATCAACTTCAAGGATTTATTGGAAAAATAAATAACATCTTGTTTATAAGTTGATTTTTTTTTTTATATCCTAAAGTAATTACTTAAAATATGATATCAGTGTATTGATATATTCTTTTTAAATAAAGAATTTAAAAGAAGTAAGATTGATCATTCCATATATATAATGTAATCAAATGAATTTATATTGATTGTCATCCTCTATATTGATGATTTGGTCATTTTAACTAATACATTGAAGATGATGGATTGATTGAAGGCAAAGTTTTAAAAAAAAAATGAGATGAGTGATATGAAAGAACTTTACTATTGTTTAGGAGTAGAATTTAAGAGAAATCGTGTTAAGAAAACCATTACAATGATCCAAAACAAGTACATTGAAGAAATGTTAAAATGATTCAATATAGAAGCATAAAAGCCTATAAGTATACCTTTGGAGGCCAATTTGAAGTTGATGAAGCTTGTAGATGAATACTTTGCTGAAGTTAAAGGTCAAATGGAAGGTGTTCCATATAAAGTAGTAGTGGGCTCACTTATATATGCAATAATTGGCACAAGGATGAATCTTGCATATATAATGAGTATTGTGAGCCAACAAATGTTAAAGGCTGGATCAATTCATTAGAAAACCATCAAAAGAATCATGAGGTACTTAAAAGGCACTTCACATTTTAAATTATGCTTTTGAAGTGATAACATTATTTTGCATGGTTATTGTAATGCAGATTGGATTAAAATTATAAATTATAGAAGGTCAATAATGAGATATGTATTCTTTATTAGAATAGGAGCTATCTCATGGAATTCTAGAAAACAACCAAGAATTATAATATGAACAATAGAAGCCGAGTACATGGCAGCAAGCTATCGTGCAATGAAAGTAATATGGCTAAAATAACTCTTTGAGGACATTGAAGTAATACAAATGGAAGCAACTTCAATAGAATGTAATAATCAAGGATATCTTGTATTTGCAAAGAATCCAAAGCATCATTCAAGAACCAATGATATTAATATTTAATATCACTTTATAAAAAAAGATTAAAATGTGAGCAATTGATATAAAGTATTGTGTAACAAAAGACATGCTTATTGTGATTGCTTGTTTTACTTATTCCGGAAGAAACCTCCCAGCATAAATCCGTATAGGGGGATTCGAATACAGAAAATGACTAGTTGCTTAAGCATTCACTTTAGGGTCACACAATCAATTACCTCCCGAATGTATCGTCTCTATTTCCAATATCTGAACACCCAAAGAAACTATAATCTCCTCCTTCACCTTATCGATCTCTTCCTGACAGCAATTCAGTTATACCAATAACTGCTATTTCCACCAATATATTCATCCTCATAATCTCCAACTGTAATACTATGCCCTCACAGCTTTCAGCACACAATTACCCTCATTCCAATCACTGGAATTCTTCAAACAGAACTACCATTCACATTACAGTGTTTCACACAAATACAGACTCATTCTCTCTACTGAACTACAATCAAATTTCAGCATTCAATCTTTCTTCTTCTCAAATAATACCAATCACATTTCCATTCCATAATTTACTTTATAATATTCAAAAAAATTTAATCTTCTTATTCAAAGAAAATAACAAACAAAAGAAAAGAGGTAGCACCAAGCTTATCCCGGCTCACACTATTACAGCGATGGCCCTTGGCTCACAACTCTCACAGTCTAGCATTTTCTTCCCCTCTCCCATCCTCCTTATACTACCTCGAGATATCAACTCCTATACTACACATGATAACTACTTTTCTTGATTATTCATTCATTCTACCCGCTGAACTATCTTTTCAGTAGTTATCTATCTCTGTTTATACTATACACTAGGTATATATATTCTAAAAATAACTACTTATTCTACATAGCCCCACTCCTAATTGTGCAGCATCCTCGTAAACACTCAATTGATACCTATCTAAAAATTATCTAACAAAACTCTACAAAAATTGCGATCCCTCTGGCCTATATAATTAATCAATTGCCGCAGTATCGGTTATTAGTTCTACCGATTCCGGTTCCAACTGCAAATCTTCATCCTCCTCCAATCCTTCCATCGACTCCTGCCTCAACTGAGCTGAAAGGTCTTCATTGTACTCACTCAGTTCACGGACTTGAGCTTCCAATTTCAGGATCTGGACATCTCTCAATTCCAACTGGCGCTGAAAGTGACTCTTCTCTTCTGGAACTTCGGAAACTGGCAATGTCGATACTTGTGCTTGACCAATATTAACTAAATCCTCTGCCAATCTTATCACCTCGGCGTTCAAGGCCTCAATTTCAGCCCTTAACCACTCTGTTTCATATCTATATTGGTCCTTCAATACCAATTTCTCTTGTGCCAATAACTCGGTCTTTTCTCGTTCCATTATCAACTGACCCTTCACTTTTTCCAGTTCCAAAATTGAATGACTGTGAGCCCGGAATAGTTTTTGCATGTGGGTCTCCACCATGCACTCTCTTTCTTTGTTCTAAGCTTCCTGTTGTTCTCTAATTTGTCACTCCAATAGCAGCTTGGATTCCACATTCGCCTGGATGATCCGTTCTTGCTCTTCAATTCTTCGTATCTGCTCTGATATCACCTTTTTGTTTGCCTCTAATTCCTGTTTATCACTGCCCTCTACATCTAATACTCGTACCATGCAATGTATTTGTAAAATGTACTTCAATAAAGAATTTTTAAGATGTACGCCTTCTGACAGTTGGCCCTGTGGAAATGCTAACTGATTGATATCTAACAACGTCGGGACTTCATTCTCCTCCTCCACCACCAAACGAATCGGATCCGTTTTCAGTGCCACTGGATGACTAGATTTTCCAATTTCATATATTACCTCCGTTGTATTGACATTCTGTGCCAACGAATTCCGTTCTCGCTGCGGAGGCACTGGCACTGGTTCAGAACTTCCCTCTATTGGTGATGTTTGCCACAATGTATACATGATCACCGCATATACATAATTCAAACATAGCAATGCTGTAAACTTTCCTATTTTGCGCTTGGCTACCATTTCTACGTGAATACGGGTTGCTACATAAGCTGTCTAATTGAACATCATCCCTTCAAACATCCCTACCGCTGCAAACATTAACCATCTTGACATATATGTGTTGTATCGATACAATCCTAGATATCTCAGCATAAAGTGCAACCATTCCATGAGCTTTGGTGTAATTGCCTCAATCATCCGCCAACCTTGGTTCTTTTCAAACGATGACATGTCACTTTTGAAATAACTTCCCCGTCGAAACTCATTGGACTCTTCAACATCCAATGCAATCTCTCCAACTTTAAGAAATAGTACTTTTTCGAGGATCTTCTCATCAATACCGATAACTTGTCCTTGTACTACGCTCGATCCATCCTGTAGGTCATAGTTCACAATGTATTCTTCCACTAATGCCACATTAATTAAAGGCAAACTATCTGACTTTAATAAAATTGAAACATTTCTACGTTTCAAAAATCTCGTATTCTCTTTAGCATCTAGCAAATCTCTAGCTTCATAGGCTCCATATTGGTAACGATTACTACGGATGGTGGTCCTAAATTGCATTTAGCTTTCACATTTTGGCTACTTTTCTCTCTGTTCGTAGCTCTCTTTGCACTCTCCATCGCCATGACACACACTCTTTCAAGCTCTAACCGTCAATACTATGCTCCAGTACTCCAAAACATCCAAAATTGTAACACTGAATAGAAACAATAACAGAATGCGACAACTCAGAATGACCGTAAATGGGTGCCCCATTCCTATTCTTTTACCTAGTGGTGATAACGACAATATGTTACCCCTACTGTCCGTTTCTCACCTCCATCTTATTTGACAATTAGTAATTACTAACTATCCTTTCAGCCGCCTCTATATCCTAACGCACTTAATTAGGTCTATCCTAAGTACATTCGACGTGACCTCCTCTAGAAATTAAAAATCTGTCCCAAGTTTTATGTATGATATAACCGTAATCGGTTCTCGTTAATGCAGGTACTGAATCGATGACCCATGAAATCCTCCAATGGAACAGATCTATTGGAAAACCCTTCAATCACACGATATGGCCTATGCCAATGAATTTAAAATTTGTTCAGAAAATGAATAAACCTGCTATCAAACAACAATACCAAATCATTGGGCATAAAACTCTTCGGATGCAATTTACTATCATAGTAACTCTTTCGCCGTTTTTGAGTTGCTTCCATGTTGAAGAGAGTTGTAGCCCATATTTCATCTAATTTGTCCAACTCTGCCAACCGATATTGAAGTGATTCCTTATCTCTAAGATATTCATCCAACGTAATGCACAAACTCTGAACTTCCAATTCAATGGATAATATTGTTTCTTGCCTGTACACCAATTGAAATGGTGTGGAATTGGTAGTCACTTTATATGCAGTACGATATGCCCACAATGCCGCAAACAATTTAGTATCCCAATCCGTTCCCGCGTCCAAAATTGTTTTGGTTAAAATCTTACATAGAATACCATTGGTCTTTTCCGTCTGTCCATTGGCCCGAGGATGATATGGTATTATTTTCCTGTGCTTGATTTCGTATGTGTTTGTCAAGGCTGCTATGGTAGCATTTATGAAATGGATGCCACGATCGCTAACCAATTCCTTTGGACATCCAAATCAAGTAATAATATTCTCGTATAGAAATGTAGCCACCGTACTGGCATTATCATTGTGGATAGCAATAGCCTCCGCCCATTTGGTTACATAGTCCATGGCGACTAAAATATATTGTTTTTGTCCATGTCTCGATGCTGGTGCAATAGGTCCAACAAAATCAATTCCCTATTTTTTAAATGGTGCCTGTGCCAAGATTGGTACTAATGGCATTGCTAAAGTATCCGTGGATCGACCAATTTGTTGACAGGGATTACAACAACGAATAAATTGGTGTGTATCAAAAAAAATTGTATGCCACCAATATTCGGCCATTAAAGCCTTGCGAGCAGTACTGTCTCCTGTAAAATATCCACCACAACTATCCAAATGACATCCTTCCAAAATTGTACGAACTTCACTTTGAAAGATGCAACGACATAAAATTCCATCCCGCCCTTGTTTGTACAACGCATCTCCAATCATGGTATACGACGCACTTTTCAAAATCAGATGCTTTTTTAGTTTTTTATTATAAGAAATGAGAAAAGTCTGAAACGTTAGATATTGGATCAATTCACCATATTCAAGTGTAATCACTTCGACGACAAATAGTTGTGCGTCCGAAAGAGCATCATTTATCAGCTCATTATCTAGTATATTAGATAAATGGGATAAGTGATCCACATTGGCATGTTTCTTTCCTGGTCGTACATTGATAGTAAAATTAAATTCTTGAAGTAATAACATCCATCGAGCAATGCATCCACTCAATTGAGGCTTATTAATCATATATTTGAGGGCATCATGATCCACATAAAAGACAAAGGGATATCCAAGCAAATAGTGCCAAAATTTTTGAATCAAGTATATCATACCCAACGCTTCTCGTTCAGTAGTAGTGTAATTACGTTCGACAGCCACCAATTGCCGACTAGCATAATAGATAGGATGATCCAAACTCTGGCCATCCTTCTGACTTAGCACCGATCCAATAGCCACATTGGATGCATCAACATACACATGAAAGGGCTCGGTCCAACGAGGGGCTACCAATATTGGTGCAGAGACCAATTTTGACTTCAATGCTTCAAAGGCCATGGTACACTCCATAGTCCAGATGGAACTAGCCCCATCTAATAGAGGTTTCTTCAGTAAGTTCGTTAAAGGTTGACAAATAACTACAAATGACCGAATAAATCATCGATAATAACTGACATGGCCGACGAACCCTTGAACACTAGAGACCGTCTCTGGTCTGGGCAAGTTCATTATATGTGTCACTTTGTTCGGATCCATAGCGATACTATAGCTAGAGATGATATGTCCCAATAATTTTTCTAACGGAATATCGAATTGACACTTATCCAAGTTCAACGATATCCCAAACTTAGTGCACTAAGCCAAGCATTTGCCGAGACAATTAAGATGATCTTGTTTTGTAGTGAATACATAGAAGTCATCTAAAAAGATCTCCATAAATAGCCAGAGATAGTCTTAGAAGGCTTGAGTCATCACTCTCTGAAATGTGGCTGGGGCATTAAATAACCCAAAAGGCATCACACAATAAGCGAATGTGTCCCAATCCGTAGTAAAGGTCATCTTGAGCTGGTCTTCTATTGCAATTTGAACCTGATTATACCCAAAAAATCCATCTAGGAATGAATAACATTCATGACGTGCTACAACGTCCAATATACTATCCGTGAAGGGCAATGGGAAGTAATCTTTCTTGGTGGCCGCATTAAGTTTCCGAAAATCCTGACAAATTCAGATTTTTTCATTCTTTTTCGGCACCATCACGATTCGAGAAACCCACTCACTATTTGGTACTGGGTAAATAAAACCAATCGCAAGAAATTTGTCCAATTCCTCCTTCACCATGAGGAAATATTTAGGATTAAGGTGATGTTACCTCTGTCATACCGATTTAGCGTTCTCCTCTAAAATGATATGATGCTCACAGACTTCAGCGGGAATACCTTTTAAATCATCATAAGTCCAAGCAAAAGCGAATTTATGATGCAAGAAAAATTCGATCCAGCAGTTCAACTCTTGTTCCTTAATACCTTCATAGACCTTAATTATCCGAGGTTCTGCTATGGTCGCCAAGTTGATAGTTTGACATAAAGGTACAACAGCGATGTTCTGTTTCAACCCCCACACTGATTTAAAGTCAGTCAGTAAGTTTGACATGTACGAAGTACTGAATCTTGTGTCCAGGGCACTAACATGGTGCACATCATACTTGATCATCCAATCAGTACTAACATAATTCGAGTTTTTCGAGTCCGTCGGTGTAGAATAAGTAGTTATTTGCTGATTTGTAGATACTTAGTTTATAGTGTAAACAGAAATAGATGACTGTTGGAAAGGTAGTTCAGTAGTTAAAATGGATGAATAGTTAGGAAAAGTAATTTTCATTAGAGATGTAGCAGTTGGTATCTCGTGGTAGGATAAAGAGGATGAGAGAGAGGAAGAAACTGCCATTACTGTGATAGTGTGAGCCGGGGTAAGCTTGGTGCTACCTCTTTTCTTTTGTTGTTATGTTCTTTGAAATAAGAGTATTGAGAGTTTTTGAATATTGTGAAGTGAATCATGGAATGAAAGTGTGAATGGAATTATATGTTATTGAATGAGAAGAAGAGAGATTGAATGCTGAAATCTGAATGTAGTTCAGTAGAAAGAGTGAATCTATGGTTGTGTGAAACACTATAATATGAATGGTAGTTCTGTGTGAAGAATTCCAGTAATTGGAATGAAGGTAATTGTGTGCTGAAGCTGTGATGTTGCGGTATTACAGTTGGAGATTATAAGAGTGAAGATATATTGGTAGAAATAACAGTTATTGGTATGACTGAATTGTTGTAAGGAAGAGATTGATAAGGTGAAATGAGAGATTATAGTTTCCTTGTGTGCTTAGACAATGGAAATAGAGACGATACATTGGAGGTAATTAATTGTGTGATCCTAACGTGAATGCTCAAGCAACTAGTCACTCCCCGTGTTCGAATTCCCCTATACAGGTTTATTCTGGGAGGTTCCTTTCGGAATAAGTAAAACGATCAACCACATTTTGGCGCCGCTGCCGGGGAGTGATAATAGCTTTGAGCATTAGGAATTAATTACAAACGTGTGAGAAAATGGGCAATGGAAGACGATTTCAGTAGTGTTTGAAGAAAGATTATGGTTAATAAGAACGAGAGCATTGCATCGAGGAAAATAAATCAGTTGAGAGAAAGACAGGGAAGAGCGCAAAGAAGGAACTTGCGTAGAGAGGAGCAAGAATGTAATCTTAAAAGGAAGCATCGACAGAATTGGATTAAACCATGGTTGCAAGCTTGTCGGCGCATCCGAACATATCAAGAACCGGACAGACTGTTAATTCTGCAGTCTTATGTACCGTTAGAAAAATTGCCAAGAGCACTCGCGGGAAATTTTGTTAACATTCCAGTGGAAATCTTGAGGCCATTAATTGAAAGAGAAGGAGGCATAGAAGTATTTGGTACTCCATTAGGTAATTTTTCAGTAGATAGTACCGCTGAAACGAGCAATAGGGGCTCTGCAGATTGACATGAATTGGTCGCCAATAAAGGCAACTATATCGTATTTCAAAATCCGACTTTTTCGCCTGCAAGTCAACCAACAAAACTATTTGCGGAGAATAACAGTAAAGCAAGGACCGCTGAGAGCTCGGTAATTAAAGTAAGGAAAAGCAGAGATTATTTTAAAACAAATTTCAGAGGAACAGAAAATTCGATGGCGGTAGGAGGACCAGCCGTTCCGATTGCAGTTCAAATGGGTACCTTGGGCGATCGTACGACTAGCTTCGCACCATTACCTACTTTTCGTGGTTTGCCATGTGCGGACCCAGATCAACATTTGTCTCAATTCTTGATGGCATGTGTAGCCAATAATGGAAGGACAGAAGACATTTGGCTGAGATGGTTGCCAGCGACACTAAAAGACACAGCATTCGAGTGGTATAACCGCCAACCTGTAGGTCAATTTATCAATTGGGAGGCATTGAAAACAGCATTTTTAGCCCATTTCTGACCAATTGGTTTTGAAGAACGTCTTCGAGAAAGATTAATGAACAGCAGAATAGTACCAGGGGAAGCGGTACAGTCATATTATGGTCGTGTAGCAGATATACTTCAAAAATGGCCAAATAACCAAATGCCGGAATCGTTTGTGTTGTCCATATTGGTTAATGGATTACAGCCACCAGAATTAAAGATGTTTGTAAAGGAGGCCCAATCAGCTACCATTGCAGCATCTCTTGAGCGAGCAAAAGTATGGGAGGAATGTCATTACGACCAGCACTTAACCGTTGGTGCCACGATGATTCCATCGCAAGGCGGTTATCAAATGACAAATTAGAATGACGCATCGGAAAGTTATCCAGGAAGGAGTGATTATGATACAATTCCATAGGGAATAGTGAATGCCGTTCTATTGCAGGCTGTACTACCATCATCGCCACAACCATATGTGCCTTATTTTGCGTATCAAAAATCAATACCTACGAAGGAATTGACCAATGAATTGGTATCAAGGGATCCCAATGAGTCATTGCTGTTAACATTAACAAAGAAAATGGATGAATTGGCTGTGAATCTGGCCAAGGATAAAGAAAAAAGGCATAAACCGACCAATATACGACCCAATGTTTGGTGTAGCAATTGTAAGGGACAAGGTCATTTGGTAACCGAATGTTCTTCACCACCCCAAATGATGGTTCAATGTACCTTTTGTGGGGGTAAGCATACCATTGCCAATTGTTGGAACTTAAGGAAACAACAACAAGTCGGACAACAGACCATGAGTCAACCAACTTCGTGGGATGTAAATCAAGTACAAACGAATAATAGGTTCGGCTGGAATGGAAATTGAGCGAATAGACAAAACAGGAATTATTCCAATTTCCAAAACTCTGAATTTCACTAAGAAGGTATATCCAATACCCATGGCTTGGGGGTGAATCAGCAAGGATATCATCAATATTCACCCATGCGAAAGCCAATGCCAGAATCTACAGTACCAATGGGTCAACCAGGATCCTTCACTCAACCAACATGGAATAGACCGAGCCGTTATATACCAGTAGAGACACCCAATATCCCTGAAGGAGCTAGCAGAAGACCACTTTGTTGCTATCGGTGCAGACAAATCGGACATTATGCGAGTGAATGTCCTAATCCAAGAGCAAGTCATGATTATGCCCCAATATATGGAAATTGTAAGCAGTCTGGTCATACTTATCAGCAGTGCAATGCGGCTTTTAATTATAATAATCGGGACCAGTAGATGCAAACAAGCCAACCGGCGGAGGACAAAGGTCCTGTTCAACGGGACTCACCAGTACATCGCGTCGAGGTGGTGAACGCAGTGCTTACCAGGGGCCAACAAAAAGGCAAGAATCCAATTCAGGACCTGGATGACCCAATCGAAGTAACAACAGTAGCGCCGTCCAAGAGGCAAACTGAACCAATATCAGTATTGGGACGTATACCAATATTGAGCCCTCAACAAGATGAGAAACCCACTTCATGTTCGCGTGCCAATTTTTCGGGGACATCAAGATCAATCCCAAATGACCACGTTCCAATACCCGCACAACCCAATATAAGCTCGTACCCATTGAAGGAACCTTTAGTGGTTGAAGAGTCGACTAAGAGGAAGGAATTGCTGCCGAATAGAGTCAAAACGAAACCAATGAAACACAAAAGAGCATTGGGAGTTACTCTCAATATGCAACCCTACGACATTTTGAAGGATTTGGATGTTATCCAGCCTTCAATTACAATGAAGCAACTTTTGGCTGTAGCACCGGAATGTCGATCAACATTGAATTCAGCGTTAATACGGTGGAGATCTCGCACTAAAGAAATACATGAAGTTAGCTTAAACCCAGATCCGGGAGCACCAACAATCGATGTATCAATCGATGGAGTTTTAATTCCAGGGGTACAAGTCGATGGTGGCTCCAGTGTGAATTTAATGAACGCTGATACAATGGAAGACTTGGATCTAAAGCAATTGCTCCCTACGACATTAGTCTTGCGAATGGTAGATCATAGTCAGGTTAAGCCGATGGGAATCTTACGCGATATTGCCACTGTAATCGCGGGATTGACATACAAAATTGATTATGCTGTATTTCGGTTACAACGTTCTACGTTATCGTATCCCATTTTATTGGGTAGACCTTGGTTGTATCAAGCCAAGGCTAAGAACGATTGAGGCCGCGGCACATTGACAATTGGAAAAGGCAGTGACCAGATTGTTCTACAAATGTACCCGGTACGATATCATGGAGAAACCCCATTGCCCGAATCAGAATTTACATCGAATAATGAGAGTCACTCGATTGAGGAAGATGAAGATGCTATAGTTTCACCGCAATTTGGGGCAGGTCAAATCCCTTCAACAACCAAAGGCGGAGTCTATCAATGTGGTGGTCCCGGCGAATATTTACTGCATCAGGAGGATGCCTCTAACTCGGATCATATTATTACCGAATAGATGACCCGATATGATGTCAATCATGTGAGTGCAATGCGGACAGACATGAGTCACCAGCAGTTGCAGTCTCCTTCGCATGACGACGGGCCAACAAGCGATTTTAAATCGGTGGCTGTGGAAGAACCTGTTTTCCAGACTCTGAACTTAGGCACCCCTGACGCGCCCCAAAATATAAAGATATACAAGGATATTCAAGGTAACGAATTGAGTCAGTGGAAAGCATTCTTCCTTCGGCATAAATCGTCCTTTGCTTGGACGTATGCAGATCTGAAGGGTATTCCAGAAACGGTGTGTGAGCATCATATTACATTGGTTCCGGATGCTACACGAGTTCGTCAAAGACAACACCGTCTCAACCCAAAATATTCCTTGATGGTAAAGGAGGAATTGGACAAATTATTGCGCGTGGGTTTCATTTATCTGATTTCGTATAGCGAATGGGTCTCACCAATGGTAATGGTACCTAAGAAAAATGGCAAGATTAGAATCTGTCAAGATTTTTGAAAACTCAATGCTGCTACCAAGAAGGACTATTTTCCTCTACCTTTTATGGACAGTATATTGGATGCCGTAGCAGGACACGAATGTTATTCATTTTTGGATGGTTTTTCGGGTTACAATCAAGTGAAAATTACCAAGGAAGACCAGCTCAAGACAACCTTTACGACAGATTGGAGTACATTTACATGCAAAGTGATGCCATTTGGATTATGCAATGCACCAGCCACATTTCAAAGAGTGATGACACAGGCCTTTCAAGATTATTTATGAGTGTCAATGGAAATATTCTTAGATGATTTTTGCACGTTCAGTACGACAGCCAATCATTTGAACTGCTTGGGACGATGTCTGGACCAATGCGATAAGTACGGTATATCGTTGAATTCAAAGAAGTATCAATTTGGGATCTCCACTGGAAGACTCTTGGGCCACATAGTGTCCAGCCGCGGTATTGCTACGGACCCAGATAAAGTAACTCGAATATTGGCTTTACCAAAGCTAGAGACGGTGTCAGAAGTACGTGGCTTTGTGGGCCATGTCAGCTATTATCGACGTTTTATTCACTCCTTTGCGGTACTATGTCAACCATTGACAAATTTGCTAAAGAAACCACTATTGGATGGATCTAGTCCCATTTGGACGGTAGAATGCAGTGTTGCCTTTGAGGCCTTAAAGCAAAAATTGGTGTCTGCACCAATACTGATTGCCCCATGCTGGATGAAACCATTTCAGGTTTATGTCGATGCATCCAACGTCGCGATTGGATCAATATTGAGTCACAAGAATGACAATAACCGTGATCATCTAATATATTTTACGAGTCGACAATTGGTTATGGCCAAACGCAATTATAATACTACCGAGCGAGAAGCCCTCGGCATGATTTATTCTGTACAAAAATTCCGCCATTATCTACTGGGCTACCCATTTGTGTTCCACGTTGATCATGATGCACTTAAGTATATGATAAATAAATCCCAATTGAGCGGACGAATTGCTCGCTGGGTGTTACTTCTCCAGGAATTCAATTTTACAATTAATGTTCGTCCTGGCAAGACACATGCCAATGCAGATCACTTGTCCCGTTTATCGAATATACTAGGTAATGAGCCAATAAACGACGTCCTTCCGGATGCACAATTTTCAGCTGTGGAGGTTATTACACCTGAAATGGTGACCTGATCCAATATCTCACATTTCAGACTTTTCCAATTTCTTATAATGAAAAATTAAAGAAGCGTTTGATTATAAGAAGTGCGCCGTATACCATGATTGGAGCCGCATTATACAAACAAGGATGGGATGGTATTTTATAACATTGCATATTTTCAAGTGAAGTGTGTACCATATTGGAAGGATGTCATTTGGATAGCTATGGAGGACATTTTGCGGTGTCGTGTTGTAACACGAGTATACCGTGAAAATATAAAGAAAGGGGACTTTTATTAATGCTCAGTTACCTTGAATATTGGGAGCAACGACCAACTCCAGTGCAAACACTGAGTGGCCAGGTTCAGTCACCCCGTTACAGTCAGTCGGGGCATACTGAAATGCTCCGTTCGATTCCAATAACGGGAGGCAGTAAGAAGGGAAAGGACCAACTCACACGATGGATGAGCCTGGTTCGAAGAGCCAATTGGATCCAATTTAGAGAATCCGATCTGGGTCCTCTTACCCAATATGAGACCTGAATTGGTCGGGCAACCCAATGCAGTCTAATTACGAGGAAATTTGGGTCTTACTACTGGACTCTTATCCAATATGAGACATGAATTGGTTGGACAACCCAATGCAGTCTAATTACGGGAAAATCTAGGTCTTACTACGGGCCTTAGCCAATTTGACGCGAAGACCAATTGGATCCAATTACGCGAACATCCAGGTTACTATGGACATCTTACCCAATATGAGACCTGAATTGGTCGGACGACTCAATGTGGACCCGAGTACGGGGTTTCGATTCTGTTTCAGGCTGTCCTATTCTCTGTGCCGTTTCAGGGAACGTTGTTTTCGGTAAATGGATCTCTTAAAGATAAAAATGGAGGAAAAAGCTTTGATGGCGAGAGCCAATTTTGGATCTAAGCTCTGACGGTGGGAGCCAATTCCAGATCCAAGATGGAAGATTGAAGAAATTCAGAGGATAAGGTTAGGAGGAGAATAAGTTTTGGGGGGGGTTTTTTTTCAGATTGAGGGGGGGGGGGGGGGGGGGGTTTGATCGAGGAGCTAGCTTCAAGCTTTTTCAAGGTTACTAGTTCGGTTTCATTGGAGGTTTTTGAAGATCATGGAGAGAGGAGCTTCATGCTTCGGGTCGGAGAAGACGGAGAATTGGATTTTTCTTCTTCATGAATTTTGGGAAGACTGAGGCAATCGTTCCTGAAGTCAGTGTTGTAATGGTAAATCAGGATTTTTAATGAAGTAGGTTTGATTACTCTTGACTGTTTTGTGAAATCGAGTTACGTCTAATAATTGAAGAATTAAAAGGATGTCTATAGGATTGAGTATGCGGAGTGAATGAAATTTATTGGATTAATCTAACAAGACAGTCAGTGGATACAAGATCGTAAGTACAAAGCGGTATCGGAGATTAGCAGATTGAGTTGTGCAGGGTTCTCTGTAACGTCTAGAGACCTATCGGCTAGCGCAAAAAGGACTTTGACAAGCAGTCGAAGGACATCTGTATAGATTTACGGTGTATTCTTGCAGTCGTTTATATTCCAACAGTCAAAAATTGATAGACTGCTTGACAATTGGCGAATCTCCATACTACCTTCTACAACTAGACGCCCGGCATGTTCTCGAGCAGGAAAGCATGTAATACGATAAAAGTGGTGAACCCGACGTGAAAGCTTGAGGTAGAAGGTATTGGATTTCGGTTGATTTTATCTATATTTTATAGAAAACGAAAATAAAAATTTTGAAGGATTTTTGGGAAGAGTTTCTGGTGGGGATTCTTCTAAAGGACAAGATATGCACATGGATCCGTCTATTGCTAGTATGTTTTAAGCCTTCTCATTGTCAATGCAGCAATAGCAAAGCAATGATCGAAAGGAAGCTTTGGCAACCAAAGCATTGCAAGCAGTGGTCAATAAAATTGATCAATTTGATGGGAGGAATATTTCAAGGTATTTAAGATATTATGTTCGTGAAATGGAATTAAATCGGGTTTCTGAGAAGAAAATGGTTGCACTATTTGGACTTGCCACGATACCGGAGATAAGGGACCACATTACATCGATTACGGATCATTATGGGAATTCATGGGAGGTTTTTTTACATGCATTGAAAGACGAATATTTCTTGGAAGATGCTGATCATGTTACTAAGAAGCTGTTTCTGGAATGGATTGAACGGCCCAATAAGAATTTGCAAGCAACAGAGCTACTAAGGGAATTTGAGAGGCAGTACTCTCAATTATCGAAGGTAGAAAAATTGACATTGGAGCCGAACAAAGTTAATCTATTTCTTCAAGCTGCTGATGGAGAATTGCAAGGGAAATTAAAACTCCTTCTTGAAGACAAAGAAGAAGATGAAGGATTGACAACGAAGTGGAAGAACGTTGAAGATGCGGTGGGGTTGCTTACAAAAAGAGAAAAGAGGAAGGATAGAAGCAATATTCCGAAAACAGTACAAGCACCCAAAGCTCCAGTACGTACAACACCACTAACAATGCCTACAGTTCAACCTTCGACATCCTTATCAAAGAAAGCAGATATGGGTATGGAAGAAATTATACGAGGAATGCGAGATCTTCAAATCAAATTGGCAAGACTTGAAGAGAATACTTCTACAAACAATTCGAAGAATGTTTCAAAACAAGGATATGTACAAAGATGCATTTAGTGTGATGATGCTTCACACACTAGAAAAGATTGCAATGAATTTAATAATATGATACGACAGGGAATTATTTGCTGGAAAGATGGGAAGATAGCATTGAAAAATAGAAAGGATCTTCTTCAAACCAATTTTGGCAAGGGAGGAATGAGAGCATTGGTTCAAGATTACCTAAAAGAGCATGAAACAGCAGCACGAGAAAGTGTAAGTTATGGTGCTAGAGTAGATGATGAAATTGGTGGAAGTACGGAAACTAGTGAGTTTTGGGCTTCTGCCGTTTCTACAATGTAAGAAGGGAAATTACCTCGAGAAGCATTATTGAGGACTGCAGCTACAATACGAGGTAGAACAGGTTGGGAGGATCCTGTTGAGTCTCTTTCAGTTCATGCATATATTGCTAAGAGCCAACATGAAGCTTTGATGGAAGAAAAGAGACGAGGAAATTTTGATGATACTAGAGAAGGAAATTCTTCTAAGAGGCAAACTCAAGGAGACAAGGCTTGGGAGGCAGCTTCACAAGAATTGCCTATAAAGGATACCTCAGCATCATTGGAAGAAAAAACAAAAAAGACAAAAGATAAGAGCAAATCAATTGCTTGTAAGCTACTTTCTGACATTGAAGCGGCAACAAATTTGAAAGGGGTGTTGGAAGAACGTATATTAAACGCTAAGGTGGAATTCACATTGAAAGAAGTCTTGGAAATTATAAAAAAGAAGTTTCATGATGTTATCATTGACAGCATTAAGCGAAAGAGGCAATTAATGGGTAAAACTGGAATAAGTCATGCTATTGATGCAAGAATATATAAAGATGAAGAAGAGGTTGATATTGGTTATAAGCAACCAACAAATGAAAAGAATGGGTATAATCAACGAGTACATTTCCAAGATTCTAGTGACAAGGAAATGGAAACTTTGAGCCATTATACTCGGAAGTATTGGGCAAGGGTAACTACTGAGGTATTGGTGAAAGTAGGAGATATAGAAGAACCAATTTTTGCTTTAGTCGACCATGGTTCTGAAATAAATCTCATGTCTAAAGATCTTTATAAGAAGCAAAAATGGCCAATTGATATGGAACATGGATGGGCAATTCGAGCAGTTAATAACACACGGGGCGAATTATATGGAGCTTGTCCAGATGTCAAAATTTGGATTGGGGATGTTGCGACGGAGCAACATTTCTTTGTTCAAGATACAACATCTTATCCGTTGATTTTAGGACAATCTTATATTACAGCAACACGGATGGAAACAAAAGTACTGGACAATGGTTTTGCTTATACAAGGGGACGTAGTGAGGATGGGAGGAAAGTTGTACAATTTCTAACAGTACCTCCTAACCATGAACGGAATCGAGATAGGTTGAGGGAGAAACCATTGCCAAAGATTGTTGAAGGATTTAAGGATTTTGGGGAGGTACCACTATAAAGCGAGATTATGGAAGTACAAAAGAGGAGGTACTCTCGCGAGATGAAGGTGCCTTTGATGCGAGTTTTATTGGTATATTGGAGAATGGAAATATTATGTATAAGAAAGTTGATGATTTTAAAAGAAAAGAAAGAAAAAGATTATATGATATTGAAGGACAATTATGCAAGTTAAGTACATTGCAAGATGATGAGAGGATTTTAGGTGTTTATGAAGAAAATGGACTGGAAGATTCATTGGAATTAATTACATCTATTGGTGTAGGGGATAATGATAAGATTGTTGAGATTCATTCAAGAGAGGTTTATACCGTACTTGAATCTTTTCAAGCACCAGAAGTCACTGTAGAGACGAGATATAAAATGGCAGATAAGAACGTAAAGCTTGCTGCTGGACCATTACCAGAAGATTTTAAAGAACAAATGGGAGAAGCATCAAAAAAAGCAAGTTTAAGAGATCCAATGAGTATTGGACATCAGTTTATTAAAGAGACTTTTGAAGAATTGAAGATTGGTTCTGATGGTTCTTTATTACCGAAGGAAATTACTTGCTTCAAAAAGATGTTGGCTAAACAAGATAGATTGTTTGACTTCGAGTCTCATGAAATTGAGTGTGTGGATCCAAATATTGTAACACCTATGGTTATCTTCACTGTACCGCATGTACCTTGGAATCTAAGACCGATTCCAGTACCAAGGGCACATTTACCTAAATTTGTTGAGCTATTAAAAGAAAAGATAAAGATGAAAATATTGGAACCCTCGTTTGTGCCGTATTCTAGTCGATGGTTTATGGTACCTAAGAAGAATGGGTCACTACGGTTTATTCAAGATATGCAACCGGTGAATGCAGTAACTGTCAGGAATGCAGGATTTGGACCTATTGTGGATGAATTTGCTGAGGCGTTTGCTGGAAGGGCGATCTATTCAATGGGTGACTTGTATTCAGGTTATGATCAATTTCAACTTGTCGAAGGAAGTAGAGATATGACAACAATGAGGACACCACTTGGATTGGTTAGAATGTGCACTCTTCCTCAAGGTGCGACCAACTCAGTTGCGCATATGATGAATGGGATGAATAAGGTATTGAGAGATTTTATTCCGGAAAAGACTATGCCTTTTCTGGATGATGTTCCTATAAAACGGTGCAGAGAAGGAGACAAGGATGAAACTTTAGATACGAGGGGGTGTCGCAAATATGTTGTTGATCATATACAAGATTGTGAAAAGATTTTAACTCGGCTTGGAGAAGTTCATCTTACATTATCGGGTATGAAGTCCATATTTGGAGTACGAGAGGTTGTAATTATTAGACATTTATGTAGATCTTACGGAAGAAAACCAGATCCGACTAAAGTTGATGCAATTGGAAGGATGAAAGAGGATTGTGATTCTTTAACAGAGATTCGCAGGTTTTTGGGTGCATGTGTATTTTATCGAATCTGGATCCCTCATTTTGCTCACATAGCGGATCCATTATATGAACTGTTACGCAAGGGTTACCGATTTAAATGGGAAGGAAGGCATATTCAGGCAATGCAAAGATTGAAGAAATTATTGATGTCACCTCCAATATTGAGGAAGGTTGATTATAAGTGCAATAGACCAGTGATTCTTACTGTGGACGCTAGTCCAATTGCCATTGGATGGACTGTGGGTCAAGATGATTCAAATGGGAATAGATTTGCAGTTCGATTTGGGGCTAAAGTTTTAAGTATTCGTCAGCGTGCATATTTGCAAGTCAAAAGAGAACTTTGGGGAGTCGTTTCGGCTATGAAAGCTGAAAAGGACTATTTGATTGGGACAGTAGTAGTAATTGAAACAGATTGCTTGCCATTGCTTGGAATGATTATTAACTGTTCAATGCCAGATATTGCGATGTTGAGATGGATTGCTTATATTAAGTCACTAAATCCAAAATTTAAGCATATTACTGGGAAGGACAATTTAGTAGCAGACATGCTATCTCGAGCAAGATACGAGAGGGAGGACGAAATGGTTGAAGACATTGATGATGTTGGATTGAAATTCTATTCAATATCAAATCTCAACAGAGAAGACAAGCTATTTCTTGAAGAATCTTATGAAGGGGAATTATTGGATATTGGTCATTACTTGAATACCTTGACTAAGCAGGGGAATTGGTCTACAAAAAAATTCAAACAAATAAGAAAAAAAGCATATGGATTTTTACTTCGAGATGGATTCTTATGGAAGAGACCGAAGAAAGGAATTGGAATGCCACGACGAGTGATAGGCAAAAGGGAAGAAAAACTAAAATTATTAAAGGAGTTTCATGATAGTTTATGGGTAGGGCATAGAGGAATCTGGGCTACTTTTGCTAAACTCAAGGAACGATATTGGTGGAAAAATATGTATCGAGATGTGCTCTCATTTGTAGAATCATGTAAAATCTATCAATCGTATTCTAATATCCGACATCGAGATGGTCTTCATCCTACGTATCCTCTAGCTATTCATTTTAAATGGGTTGTTGATTTGGTTATTATGCCGGTTGGGTTATGGCAAATGAGATATTTGATTTTAGCTCGTGAAGATTTATCAAATCAAGTAGAAGGAAGAGCATTGAGGACAAAATCTACAGAGGGGATTTGTAGGTTTTTGCTTGAAGATGTCATTTGCCGTTACGAGTGCATAGGAAAAATCAGTGCAGATCGTGGAGAATTAAATGCACAAGAAGTTCATAAGTTCTTTGAAAGATGTGGAATTAAACTATCACTGACTATTGCTTATAATCCGGAAGGGAATGCAAAAAGCGAACGCGGTCACCCACCGATTGTGAAAGCATTAATTAAAGCTTGTAATGGGAAAGTTAAAGAGTGGCCACGGCTTTTGTCATTTGTATTATGGGCTGATCGAACAACACATAGTTCGGTGACAAGATATATGCCAGTAGAACTTATGACAGGTCAAAAACCAATTATGCCGATTGAAGAAAAGGTACTTACTTGGAGTATGCTACCATGGGAAGATGGATTGACAAGAGAAGAACTTCCGGCTATTAGGATTCGACAATTGGAGCAAAGAACGGAAGATGTCCAGATAGCATTGGAAAGGTTAAAAAGAGCAAGGTTACAAAACAAGGCACGATTTGATAAGCAACATCGATTGAGACCAAAAGTAATCGAGGAAGGTGACTGGGTACTTGTTGATGACAATAGTCTGGATAATCAACATAGTACTTTGTGGAAATTTTCAAAACGTTGGTTTGGACCATATGTAGTAACAACTGTTCATGATATTGCGACTTACTCATTACGGGAGTTAGATGGTACAAAATTGAAAATACCAATTGCAGGGAAGCGAGTAAAAATATTTAAACGAAGACACGCGGAGATGAATATGAAAGACCTTAATGAAGGTATAGAGATTCAGCAACAAGAAGATGAAAGTGATTGGATGATGAAGGTGACGAAGATGAACAGGACAAAGACGTAGAGGATATATTCTGAATCAAACAGCAATTGGGTAAATTGGTGCATACCGGAGGATGCACAAGTTCAGAGGGGGTGGATGTCGTGTTGTAACACGAGTATACCATGAAAATTTAAAGAAAGGGGACTTTTATTAATGTTCACTTACCTCGAATATTGGGTGCAACGACCAACTCCAGTGCAAATACTGAGTGGCCAAGTTCAGTCACCCCGTTACAGTGAGCCGGGGCATACTGAAATGCTCTGTTCGATTCCAATAACGGGAGTTTGCAGGAAGGAAAAGGACCAATTCACGCAATGGGTGAGCTTGGTTCGAAGAGCTAATTGGATCCAATTTCGAGAATCCAATCCGGGTCCTCTTATCCAATATGAGACCTGAATTGGTCGCGCAACCCAATGCAGTCTAATTACGAGAAAATCTAGGTCTTACTACGGGCCTTAGCCAATTTGACGCGAAGACCAATTGGATCCAATTACGCGAACATCCAGGTTACTATGGACATCTTACCCAATATGAGACGTGAATTGGTCGGACGACTCAATGTGGACCCGAGTACGGGGTTTCGATTCTGTTTCAGGCTGTCCTATTCTCTGTGCCGTTTCAGGGAACGTTGTTTTTGGTAAATGGATCTCTTAAAGATAAAAATAGAGGAAAAAGCTTTGATGGTGAGAGCCAATTTCGGATCTAAGCTCTGACGGTGGGAGCCAATTCCGGATCCAAGACGGAAGATTGAAGAAATTCAGAGGATAAGGTTAGGGAGAGAATAAGTTTTGGGGGGGATTTTTTGATCGAGGAGCTAGCTTCAAGCTTTTTCAAGGTTACTAGTTCGGTTTCATTGGAGGTTTTTGAAGATCATGGGGAGAGGAGCTTCATGCTTCGGGTCGGAGAAGATGGAGAATTGGATTTTTCTTCTTCATGGGGTTTTGGAAAGACTGAGGCAATCGATGCTGAAGTCAGTGTTGTAATGGTAAATCGGGATTTTTAATGAAGTAGGTTTGATTACTCTTGACTGTTTTGTGAAATCGAGTTACGTCTAATAATTGAAGAATTAAAAGGATGTCTATAAGATTGAGTATGCGGAGTGAATGAAATTTATTGGATTAATCTAACAAGACAGTCAGTGGATACAAGATCGTAAGTACAAAGCAGTATCGGAGATTAGCAGATTGGATTGTTCAGGGTTCTCTGTAACGTCTAAAGACCTACCGGTTGGGGCAAAAAAGACTTTGACAAGCAGTCGAAGGGCATCCTTATAGATTTACGGTATATTCTTGCAGTCGTTTATATTCCAACAGTCAAAAACTGATAGACTGCTTGACTATTGGCGAATCTCCATACTACCTTCTACAACCAGACGCCCGGCGCGTTCTCGAGTAGGAAAGCACGTAATACGATAGCGGGTGATAGCACCGCGAGTAAAGCTTTAATGGCTGGTTATTGGTGGCCAATAATGTTTTCGGATGCTCACAAATATGTTCGTCGTTGTGACCCTTGTCAATGAATTGGTCGACCTACTGGAACTTCTTCCATGCCATTGGTACCAGTTTTGGTGTAGGCACCATTTGAAAAATGGGATATTGATTTCGTCGGACTAATTGCACCTGCTACTCGGAATGGATAGAAACGTTATATTTTAGTAGCCACCGATTATGTCACCAAATGGGCGGAGACTACGGCAACAAAAACTGATAATGCCACTACTGTAGCAACATTTTTATATGAGAACATTATCACTCGTTTTGGTTGTCCGAAAGAATTGGTTAGTGATCGAGGAACCCATTTTATTAATGCAACCATTGAAGCATTGACAACGAAGTATAAGATCAAACATCGAAAAACTACCCCTTATCATCCACGTGCCAATGGGCAGACCGAAAAGACCAACGGTATCCTTTGTAAAATCTTAACAAAGACTATTTCAGGAGTGGGAACCGACTGGGATACTAAATTATTTGCAGCATTGTGGGCATATCGAACTGCGTATAAAGTAACGACCAATTCCACACCTTTTCAATTGGTATACAGGCAGGACGCCATCTTACCAATAGAATTGGAGGTTCCCAGTTTAAGAATTGCATTGGAAGAACGGTTGGGTAACAAAGAATCTCTCCAATATCGGTTTACAGAATTGGAAAAATTGGATGAGATTAGGGCTTCGGCTTTGATGACCATGGAAGCTATTCAGCGCCGCCGAAAGAGTTATTACGATAGTAAACTCCGCACAAAATCATTTATGCCCAATGAACTTGTCCTGCTGTACGACAGCCGTTTTCACAATTTTCTGAGAAAATTTCAAATTCGGTGGCATGGACCCTATCGCGTATTGGCCGCCTTTTCCAATGGTTCCGTCCAATTGGAAGATTTCATGGGAACCAAATTCACAACCCGTATCAATGAAAATCGACTACGCTTGTATTACACATAAATTCGGGGGCGGGTTTATCAAGATTGGAGGGAGCAGACGTGCTGTTCATGATGACTTGCCTGCCATCATAAGTATCTAATCGGAGACAAATGACGGCGATTGATTAGTGTATTAGAACATCAGCAATCAAGATTAGGGATTCTTGTTTCATAACTGGTTAAACAGTTAGGAGAGGGGTACTCTGTGTAGCTGTCTTCAGTATTTTATCTAGAATTGTTTAAGCATATTCGTGAGTGGAGAGTTCACGGCATATCATAGTATTTGTGCGAATATGCAGAGCTTTATAATGTCGAGGGAGAAGGTGAAGAGAGCCTCGGAGAAGGAAGAAGAGGGTAGAAAGGTGAGATCAAGGAGTAATATGGATGAGCTTTCTCTTTGTATACTCACAAATATGGAACCCATGCGGTTAGAAATTTACTGGAATGCAACGTGGCAAAAAGACTTTAGAAGTGCGCAGCTTTATCCTTTTCTGCGAGTGGCAGACAATTTACCATCAATCGATGTAGAACTATTGGAAGAATACTTGACGAACTATGATCCTGAGGATGGTTCGAGTGTTGTAAAAGGGAGGACTTTGGAAATTGATGAGAATACCTTGCATAAGGCATTACAGTTATCAATAGGAGAGTTAGCGGTTGGTGCAGAAGAGGCTTCAGACTTCAATCCGGGGAGTTATTTTAAAGGAGGTATGACGTTGCTAGAAAGGAATCAAGGATGGCGGACGGCGGATGCACTTACACCAGAATTGATGGAGTGGATGCGCTTCGTTCAGAAGAGATTGGGATTAAATAGACATACGACGTATATGGCTAAATGATTATTATATGCGACAATAGGCTCCTTCGAGGGTATGGTGTTCAATTAAGCAGTGTACGTGGCCACCAGAATTCATGCAGAGTTAAGTTACAAGGGCAAGTCGGGTAGAATTGCAACGCTTTTGTGTTCCAACTATATACAGTCTGCAATTGTTTATGAGTTGAGTCAACTGTTGTCGGAGAAAGGGAAGACGATAGCAGCTCCAGTACTACCAAAACCGAGGAGCAATTTATTGGCACTTCCATGGGGACCAGGAGAAACAAGCCAGCAGGCGGGAGAACCAATGAGTGTTCCGGAGAGGGATCCAATGGCTCAGCGAGACAATAGGCCAGTGGACATTTAACATCGAACATCAGAAGAGAACAGTGTAAAAGAGCAATTTTTGGTACAATTATTCCAATTGCAGCAGACGGCAAACGAATTGGTTGATCACACGAATTTTAAGCAGCAATTGGTGGTGTGTAAGAGGGAAATGGCAGAACAATGTCAAAAATTGTTGGAACAAGATCGGGTGAATAGGGCCACCAAAGAAGCCAATTCGAGACTGGAGCATGTCCTTGGAGTAAAACAGAAAGCATGGGAAAAGAAAAGAGAGCGCCTTCACCAAGGAATGGCGCATCAAAAACAAGAACTCTCCAATTCTCTCAATCAAGCGAAACTGGAAGTTGAGAAAATGAAGCAACAATTAGAATTGAACCAAACGAAGATGGCGACTTTGGAACAGGAAAAGAAGACGATGAGTGACCAATTCAGAGTGAAAACAGAGGAAATACAAAAGGAGATCAACACTCTGAAGGAGGTTGCAAAGAAATTGGAGGAAGAATTGGTCAGCGTTCGACGGTCACAAAGGTCAATTGAAGGTTCAATTGGTGAATTGGAACAGAAGGTGAAGCAACAACAATACCAATTAGAGGCGAAAGACATCCAAATTCTGCAATTGGAAAGTGAAGTGCGTGAATTGGGAGCACTTAATGAAGATTTAACGGCCAGATTGAACATAGTCCCAATAAATGTATCAGACGAGGAAGACGAAGAAGTGACTTTAGAATTGTAATCAGTAGCAATGAGTATGGGAAATGCTAAGGAGTCACCAGTTCAATTTTGAACTGGGTGTTTGCGAGGACGTTGCACAGTTAGGAGTGGGACTATGTAAAATAAGTAATTATTTGCTGATTTGTAGATACTTAGTTTATAGTGTAAACAGAAATAGATGACTGTTGGAAAGGTAGTTCAGTAGTTAAAATGGATGAATAGTTAGGAAAAGCAGTTTTCATTAGAGATGTAGCAGTTGGTATCTCGTGGTAGGATAAAGAGGATGAGAGAGAGGAAGAAATTGCCATTACTGTGATAGTGTGAGCCGGGGTAAGCTTGGTGCTACCTCTTTTCTTTTGTTGTTATGTTCTTTGAAATAAGAGTATTGAGAGTTTTTGAATATTGTGAAGTGAATCATGGAATGAAAGTGTGAATGGAATTATATGTTATTGAATGAGAAGAAGAGAGATTGAATGCTGAAATCTGAATGTAGTTCAGCAGAAAGACTGAATCTGTGCTTATGTGAAACACTATAATGTAAATGGTAGTTCTGTGTGAAGAATTCCAGTAATTGGAATGAGGGTAATTGTGTACTGAAGCTGTGATGTTGCGGTATTACAGTTGGAGATTATAAGAGTGAAGATATATTGGTAGAAATAACAGTTATTGGTATGACTGAATTGTTGTAAGGAAGAGATTGATAAGGTGAAAGGAGAGATTATAGTTTCCTTGTGTGCTTAGACAATGGAAATAGAGACGATACATTGGAGGTAATTAATTGTGTGACCCTAACGTGAATGCTCAAGCAACTAATCACTCCCCGTATTCGAATTCCCCTATACAGGTTTATTCTAGGAGGTTCCTTTCGGAATAAGTAAAACGATCAATCACAGTCGGGTATATCAAGTACTCCCCCAGACCTCCACATTGGTACACCACTCCAGGGTGTAGTGCTGCCTCCACAGGCACCTTCGTAATTGGTGCTACTGCGTCGTCATCGAAGCTAAGCTCATCGTCCGACATTAATTCATATGCTGGCAATTAAGACTCTCCATGATATTGTATCAAGTACATCTGTAGAACAATCTGGTCCCGACCTTTTTCAATTGTCAATGTGCTTCGGCCCCAATCGTTCTTAGCTTTGGCTTGATAAAGCCAAGGTCTACCCAATAAAATGGGATACGATAACGTAGAACTTTGTAATTGAAATATAATATAATCAATTTTGTATGTCAATCCAGCGATTACAGTGACAATATTGCATAAGATTCCCATTGGCTTTACCCGACTATGATCTGCCATTCGCAAGACCAATGTCGTAGATAGCAATTGCTTTAGATCTAAGTCCTCCATTGTATCTGCGTTCATTAAATTCACATTGGAGCGACCATCGACTTGTACCCCTGGAATTAAAATGCCATCGATTGATACATCAATTGTTGGTGATCCCAGATCTGGGTTTAAGCTAACTTCATGAATTTCTTTAGTACGAGATCTTTGTCATATTAACGCTGAATTCAATATAGATCAACATTCCGGTGCTACAACCAAAAGTTGCTTCATTGTAATTGAAGGCTAAATAACATCCAAATCCTTCACAATGTTGTAGGGTTCCATAATGAGAGTAATTTCCAATGTTCTTTTGCGTTTCATTGGTTTTGATTTTACTCCGTTTGAGAGCAATTTCTTCCTGGTGATTGGAATGGCTATTGATAACTTTGCCAACTTGTCTACCACTAAAGATTTCTTTAATACGTAAGATCTTTTATTGAGTTATACAGGTATTGGTATTTGGTCAGTTGGGATCGATCTTGATGGTCCCGACAAATTGGCACGTAGGACCGAATTGGATTCCTCAGTCTGTTGAGGTCTCAATATTGGGATAAGTCCCAATACTGATATTGGTTCGTTTAGCCCTGTGGACGGCGCTACTTGCTCTCCTGTGATTGATTCATCCATGTCCTGAATGGGATTCTTGTCTTTTTGTTGGCCTTTGATAAGCATTACGTTCACCACCTCGACACGATGTACTAGTGAGTCTCTTGAACAGGGCCTTTGTCCTCCGCCGATTGGCTTGTTTCCATTTGCTGGTCCTGGTTATTATAATTAAAGGGCGCATTGCACTGCTAATAAGTGAGACCAGACTGCTTACAATTTCCACATATTGCAGCATAGTCATCACTGGCCCTTAGATTAGGACATTCACTCGCATAATGTCTGATTTGTCTACAACGATAGCAACGAAGTCGTCTCTTGCCAACTCCTTTAGGGATAATGGGTGTCTCTAATGGTATATAATGACTAGGTCTGTTCCATGTTAGATGAGTAAAGGATCCTGGTTGATCCATTGTTACTGTAGAGTCTGGCATTGGCTTCGCCATCGGTGGATATTGATGATATCCTGTTAGTTCATCGCCAATCCGTGAATATTCGATACACCTTTTTGGTAAAATTCAGAGTTGAGAAAATTAGAATAATTCATGTTTTGTTTATTCACTCGATTTTCATTCCCGCCAAACTTATTATTCGTCTGTACTTGATTGACATCCCATGAAGTTGGTTGAGTCATTATCTGGTTACTGAGTTGTTGTTGCTTCTGTAAATTCCAACAATTGGTGGTAATATGCTTGCCCTCACAAAAGGTATATTGTACAGTCATTTGGGGTCGTGAAGGACATTTTGTTACTAAATGACCTTGCTCCTTACAATTGCTGCACTAGACATTGGGACACATATTGGTTGGTTTATGCCTTTTTTTCTTTATCCTTGGCCAGATTCACAGCCAATTCATCCATTTTTTTCGTCAATGTTAACAGCAATGACTCATTGGGATCCCTTGATACCAATGCATTTGGCAATTCCTTTGTAGGTATTGGTTTCTGATATGTGGAATAAGGCACATACGGATGTGATGATGATGGTGGTACAGCTTGCAATGGAACGGCATCTACTATTCCCTGTGGAATTGTACTATAATCATTCCTTTCCAGATAACTTTCCGATGCGTCATTCCAATTTGTCATTTGATAACCTCCTTGAGATGGAATCATCGTGGCTCCAACTATTAAATTCTGGTCATAGTGACATTCCTCCCATACTTTTGCTCGCTCAAGAGATGATGCAATGGTGGCTGATTGGGCCTCCTTTACAAACATTTTCAATTCTAGTGGGTGTAGTCCATTAATCAATATGGACAACACAAATGATTCTGGCATTTGGTTATTTGGTTATTTTCAAAGTATATCCGCTACACGACCATAATATGACTATACCGCTTTTCTTGGTACCATTCTGCTGTTCATTAATTTTTCTCTAAGATATTCTTCAAAACCAATCGGTCAAAAATGGACTAAAAATGTATTTTTCAATGCCTCCCAATTAAAAAATTGTCCCACAGGTTGGCGGTTATACCACTCAAACGCTGTGTCTTTCAATGTCGCTTGCAGCCATCTCAGTCAAATGTCTTCTATTCTTCCATTATTGGCTAAACACGCCGTCAAGAATTGAGATAAATGTTGATCTGGATCTGCACCTGGCAAACTCCAAATAGTAGGTAATGGCACGACGCTAGTCGTTCGATCGCCCACTGCACTCATTTGAACTGCAATCACAACTGCTGGTCCTCCGGACGTCATTAAAGATGCCGGTGTTCTGCTCAATTTCTTATTAAAATAAAAACTGTCTCCTACAAAAGTCTTTTTCAAACTTCTAGGCCTTCTCGATTGACTATTATTATCTCCAAATAATTTTACTGGTTGAATATGAGGTGAAAACGACAGATTTTGATATACTCTGAATTGGTCTTTATTGGCAAGTGATTTATGCCGATCTTCAGAACCAGTCTTGTTAGGATCGAACGTATTCTCAATTGAGAAGATATCCAGTGGGATACCTAATTCCTTTGTGTCTTCCTCATTTTCCATTAATAACTTCGAGAGGTTTGCTAGACTATTAGCAGCGCTCCCTGCGAGTGCTCTTGGCAATTTCTTTAACGGTATGTACTTCTGAAATATTAGAGGTCGATCGTCTTCTAAGTACGATCAAATATATTGACAGGCATGCAACCACGGCTTAATCCAACTTTGTCAATGCTTCTTTTTTGATTTGTGATCTCGCTCATTATGCAACAAATTTCTTGCTTGCGATCTCTCTGTTCTTTCCTTTGATTGCTTTATTCTCTTTGTTGTTAAATTCTCATTCTTAATAACCATACTCTTTCTTCAAACACTAGTGAAATCGTCTTCCATTGCCAATTTTCTCACACGTTTGGTAATTAATTCCTAACACTCAAAGCTATTATCACTCTCCGGCAGCGGTGCCAAAATGTGATTGCTCGTTTTACTTATTCCAGAAGAAATCTCCCAACATAAATCCGTATATGGGGATTCAAATACGGGGAATGACTAGTTGCTTAAGCATTCACGTTAGGGTCACACAATCAATTACCTCCTGAATGTATCGTCTCTATTTCTAATATCTAAATACCCAAGGAAACTATAATCTCTTCCTTCACCTTATCGGTCTCTTCCTTACAGCAATTCAGTCATATCAATAACTGCTATTTCCACCAATATATTCACCCTCATAATCTCCAACTGTAATACTATGCCCTCACAGCTTTCAGCACATAATTACCCTCGTTCCAATCACTTGAATTCTTCAAACAGAACTGCCATTCACATTACAAAGTTTCACACAAACACAGACTCATTCTCTTTGCTGAACTACAATCAGATTTCAGCATTCAATCTTTCTTCTTCTCAAATAATACCAATCATATTTCCATTCCATAATTCACTTTACAATATTCAGAAACTTTCAATCCTCTTATTCAAAAAAAATAACAAACAAAAGAAAAGAGATAGCACCAAGCTTACTCTGGCTCACACTATCACAGCAATGGCCCTCGACTCACAACTCTCACAGTCTGGCATTTTCTTCCCCTCTCTCATCCTCCTTATACTACCTCGAGATACCAACTCCTATACTATAGATGATAACTACTTTTCCTGACTATTCATCCATTCTACCTGCTGAACCACCTTTTCAGTAGTTATCTATCTTTGTTCACACTATACACTAGGTATCTATATTCTGAAAATAACTACTTATTTTACACTTATTGATTTGTTGACAAAGGTATTACTAAAGGATAGGCATCACATGTAGACAAAAGCATTAGGATTGAAAGCCTTTGATCAATATCAAAGTGGAAGTATTAAAATAAATAAATAAATGTGATAGTAGAATAAATTACATTGTAGAGGATATTATTTTAAGTAAGTTGTTATTAGTTAAAAGATTGATTCCTGGTATATAAGAAGGCTAAGGAATAAAGTAGATGAATGGACAAAAGATCTTAAAGGTATAAAGAATATATTAAAGATATATTTTTATAGTAGATAAAAAAGTAATAGATAGTCTTAGTAAAATGTTGGATAGATGTATTCATCAAAAGATGGAAGTTTTTGATTATGGCAACAACCACCACTTATAAGTAATAGGTGTTGGAGGTGAGAGATATCTTACTTCATACATACTTTGTGAGCAACCTTATTAATGCTATGTATTTGTAATTTCAAAGTTCTTTTTCTTCAATATAAATTTTATTATTAATTTCTTCCATAGATGTAGGAATATTACCTCTATGATTCACATTGAAAATATATAAGATTTCTATCCTAAGAGTATTGATAAACTTATGAAGGTCTAAAATAATTACAAATCTATTCTTATTTTTATTAAAAATAGCATCCATAATTTTTTTTAATTAAAAAATTTTAAAAAAAATAAAAGTTAAATTAGAAGAAGATTCTTTGTAACCTTTGATATTAAATGAAAATTTCTATAAAAAAGATAATCTATCCTTTTTAAGAGAAAAAAATAGTATTAGAAAATTACAACTTAATTTATAGATAAATAGTCTGCAACCTTCAAAAATATAATAGAAGTGAAATAATCTACTTCTAAAACAAAACAAAAATAATAAGTTAAAACTCTTGTCAAACTATCAAGGACATGAATCTCAGAGAACTAAAAGTTCAATATATTCTTGTGTCACTCAAAAAGACTATAGAAGCACTCAATAATGATATAATATTCAATTTGATTGTTATTTCCAAAGATAAGAAGACTAAAAAATCTTAAAATATGATTAAGGACTAAAAAGACATTGATAAGACTAAAAAATGCTTTACTCTTACTTCCATATATACTATTTAACTAAAAGTTATATGGTGGTGTTTTATAAGACCTCTAATACATATTGACATTAGAAGACATATGTCTTAACTTATAAGGTAAGTTTTCTATATGTATGCTATATTATTAGCTTGTATCACAAGGTACCAATATATGCAATACATGACTAGCTTGTTGGCCAAATTTCTAACCTACCAATCAACTACAAATATGTATGAAGTCAAATATATATCTATGAAGCTTCTAAGAAGCTTTTCCATAAGATAATATCAAATCTACTTATATTTATCTTCTATCTAATATTATTTATTAGATAAATATATATATATATATATATATATATATATATATATATATATATATATATATATATATATTTCTATGACAAAAAGCTTTAAAGACATACCTATGGAATTGAATCATCTTTCATCTTTGCAAGCAACATCATTTATAAGTTGTAAAAAGATGAAGATCAAAAGTGCTACCTTTAATGTATTAATATCTTTGACATTCTTGAATTTGAGTAATTGTGTTAAAGTAGAAATAATCTACAATGGATTTTCCAATCTTGTATCTCTTGAGAAATTATATTTCAATAATTATACCAATTTGAAGAAGATTCATGCTACATTTGATGGTATGAAAAATTTGAAGATGTTGATATTTGAAGGATTTAAAAACTTAGAATTTATGCCTATGGAATTGAAGCATCTATCATCTTTGCAAGCAATATTATTTAAAAATTATAAAAAGTTGAAGATTGAAATTAATGCCTTTAATGTATTATCTTTAATATTTTTGGATTTGAATAGTTTCATTTAAGTGGAGACAATACAAAATAGAGTTTTTTTTTTTATATATATATAACTTTTGATAGAAGTATGTTTTAATATTTTATTTATAATTTGAAAATATATTGGCATAATGTACATGGTAATGTATTTTTATAATATAATAATATTAAAAGAATTTAATTTGAGATTTTAGTTATTTTTTATATTTAAGTTATTATCATCAATATAATATTTTAAGATAAAAATTAGAAATAATATATTTAGTATATTGAAATATTTTATATACTTAGAATAAAGTAATTTTAAATAAGTCATAAGAGTATAAAATGGCTTAGTCAATCTTATAATACTTGAGGATTGATTTATTAAATATTATATTAAACTTTTTAAGAATCATGCCATATCTTATACTATAACATACTTAAAGATTCTATGGTTTGAAGTATGCAAGAATCTAGATTTTTTATCTTAAAGATTGAAGTAATATTTATTTTTAGAAGATTTTTTGTTAAATAAATTATTCAATAGTTAAGTTTGAGAATTATGCTTTAGAATTTTAGTATTTTTAACATAATTAGAATTACATGGTTTTTAGTAGTAATCAACAATAGACATAAATTTTATTTTTATAGACATCTTTAATAATTTTATAGTTTAATAATATCAATTTTAAGTGATTTTTCTATATTTTTGAGTATAAATATAAAAAATTATATTTTAAAAGATATGTAAGTATTAATATAATACTACTATTGCCATCATAACTTTTGCTTCTTGCTTTATATTTTTTTTAATATTTTTTATTCTAATCAAAATATTTCTTCAATGAAATGGTTGGAAAGTTATTAAATAAAGATAATTTGATTGATTTGACATATTTTGAAAAAAAAATGACATATATAGGATAAAAAGTTGTAGTGTTAATAGAAAAAATTATGGTAGTAGTAGTAAAAATATTATGGTAGTAATAGCAATATCTTTAAAGAAGTGTGATTAGAAATAGTATTATTATTTTGTAGTATTCCAAAAATCTTAATAATAATGGCAAACCTTGATAAACTAATTATTTATAATTTTTTATTTTTTTATTTTTTTTAAAGTATCAATTATCAAGCAAGTAAAAAATTCCATTTTTTTAAATAGAAGAAAAACTATTTATTTCTTAATTTTGTTTTTACTATTGCAATTCATTCAAAATATTTTTTAGTTATTTTTATTCCAATTTAAAAAAAATATTATTTTTAATATATTTTATTTTTTAAAATATTATAGAAATTAAATTAAATATAATTAAAAATAATTAAAATTTTAGTATATTTTTTTATTGTGCCATTAATAACATTCTTTCTTTCTATCTATATACATATATAGTACATGTGTTTCATATAATTTTTTCTTGTTTTTATTTTTATAATTAAACAATAATTTTCTACCACTCTATTTTTTTAATATATTAAATATATACATAGTACTAATTCATACAAGCTTATGCTTAGACATCTTTTATAATAAAATTTAGATATTTTCAATTAAAGAATTATAAAATCTTTATATATATTTTTAGTAATAATTGTACATAAATAAATTGAGTTGATATGCATCCATCAAATATATGAGATAATTATTGTATTTATAATATTAATTTTTTTATTTCTTACATACAATAAAAAAAAAAAAAAAAAAAAAAAAAAAAACACTACTACTATCATCTTCATTACAACTTTTGCATTTTATTTTTCTACCACCTTTAATTACTCCAATATATATATATATATATATATATATATATATATATATATACACACACACACACACATATATATATATATATATATATACACACACACATATCTATATATATATATATATATATATATATACACACACACACATATATATATATATATATATATATATATATACACACATATATATATATATATATATATACACACACACATACACATATATATATATATATATACACACACATACACATATATATATATATATATATATATATACACACACACACACACACATACATATATATATATATATATATATATATATATACTTACTATTTTTTCATGTATTACATATTTTTAAATTTTTTCTTAATATGATAAACTAAATTTTTTCAATACAAATATTTCAACATAAAATTTAATATTATAAAATTGTACTCAGAAATTCAAATGAAGCACTTAGCGTGCAAAGCTCATTCAAATGTTCAACAATAAATTTGGTTTCATACATTGTAATGTGAACTCTATGTACAAAGTCGTGTACGTATACGTATATATATATATATATATATGAAATGTAACTACTGATCGTAAGAGTAACAACTCCGTCCGTGTGCAGCTTCCCATAGCTGCCCTTGCTTTGTCTTCTTCTTCTGCTTCTTTATCGGCCTTTGCAGTGTCCACTAGCTGCAGCTGCTACCGCTGTCGAAATCGAAGCAGCACAATACATAGAGACAGACATGGATGGAGCTAGTATGGCAGTGGCATTGTTATTACTGCAACGCTCACGTTGCTCTGTGGTATCTACAGATACATGGACACGGCGTCGACAATGGACAGAGCTTGACGATGTCTACAAGGAGCTGGCTGCGTCGCGTTCACTGCGGGAGGAGTGGCGATGGTGCAAATGGCGACAATTGAATCGTCGTCTGCGTCCGCGGAGAATCAATGCTTGTGTGCAAGAGTCTCCCCGTCGACAGGACTTTGCAAGTGGCGGGCTGGCGAGCATGGTAAGCATCTGCACATCTTTAGGTGCTTGTGTCTACCGTGTGCGGGATTTTATGACGAGCAGATTTCTTTCGCGTCCTAGAGTGTTGAAAACAAGGTGCATGTTGCTGTTTAGTAGCGCTCCGGGAGACCTTGTTCCAAAACCATGATGCGGCAGCATTGTCGGATGAAACCTTCTGTCAGAGGGGAATGACAAAAGTCTTTTCAGTGCTCATTAAGGGGCAAAACCGGCGGTACGTACGCCGACATTGTAGCACTGCATTTTCTTTCCCAGCCATTCGTGTATGGATCAGAAACAAGGAGCTTCGAAATATATTGACGGACTCCTGAAGAATTTTTTTTAAGTGACTGTCATCTCGACTCAATGCCGATTCACAAAAGGTGAGTTGACCTACAAATAGCTTATCCGTAACTTCTTTGTACGAAACCCTACATATCATATTCCTCCTCTGACGTTACAGCTGCAAGTCCTCTGTGTTTCCTGCATTGAAGGTTTCTCATAGATTGCTGCTACATGCCCACGATTGTCATGAGTCTCTTCAATGAATCCTTACAGCTTTGGAATGAAGTTCGAGTTTGGAATGAAATGAGCGATGTTTGGCAATAACTTGAGTTGACCTTCGATATCACATAAGTAGCCATGAGGAAGGAACTAATGGCCGGAGAACTCGTGCACCCGTCGCTTCAATGTTGATGATTAAAATTAAAAATAACAGGTATTGCTAAGTTAAAGAAATCTTGGAACACAACGAAGGCTCGAGCGGATGCTACAGTACACACGGCACTTTGGGCTATGGCAAAACTCATGGTCCATTCGGGTGCACGGAAGCAATCTCAGGAGGAGAATGATGCAGCGGAGGACACAAAGATCTTGCCATTCTCGCAACCGATCATTAAAATACCGCTTCAAATGCACCTTCTCCACCTCTCATTGCTTCTTTTTCTTCCTCCCAACCACATCCGGTTGGAGGTTGCCAGCTTCCCGGGCAAACTAGCTTTCATCATTTTTGAGTCCGCTATACATCATAATCAAGTTGTTTACAAGAAATGAAGATGAATTTGAACCGATCAGGTTTGCGAAGCACCATTAGAGGTGAAGCACATGTTTGGTCACGATTCCCGTCAGGTTACTCCATTCGGGTTAGGGTTGATGTGCGTGCTCTGACTACCACTTTGCAGGTAGGATGGCTGTTGTATATGATCCTTTTAAATGTGAGAAGAACAAAAAGACCATACGCGACAGCCATCTCAGAAATCGAAGGAAGGAGAGAGTTCCTATTAAAGACACCCAGAAGAACGGCTAATGAGAGAGCTGGCTCTTCGATAGATCTCTTCGATAGTAGTGTATATCACAAAGCTGCTCGATGCTTTGTAATGTTTCATTCGCAGAGACAATATACACTTAGGATGTCATCACGCTATGCATCGAAATCCAATCATAAAATTACGATTCAAATGTTGTTGAAGACCCAAAGTTCGCTTGCAAATTCCTCATCAAAATATCGCTTCACTTGAGGACAGCCAAAGACCACAGACAGTGACATTGGTTTTGACTCACGAGGCGGCACACACACACTGCTGATTACACAATTGCCGTACGAACATATGACAACAGACATGCACGCTAACTTTGATTCACGCCATGCTGTACGTAAATCTCAACATTCACATTAACGAGTCTTCTAGTACAAATGTTGCGCAAAGACCAACAGCAGTGAATGTAAAAGTAGTACTGAAAGATATATATATATATATATATATATATATGGGAGGGGTTGCTTTGGAAAGTGTGACCTTAGACATCTGACACTCACCAGTTAGGGTTATCATAACCGGCAAAGAACCAAGCCTAATCGAACGTCGATCCTAAACGGCAGCGCTTTGAAACAAAAAGATAATGAGGACATCAACTTGGAGAAGCAATGGATAAGGACTGTGTATCCTTATGCAGCAAACATCATAGAATTCAGCCTGACGTTGACGAACGTGACGAAAGGTGCAGGAGACGGAAGGTTGCTACGGAAGATTAAAAAACAAGAAAAATAAGTTTTCATTTAGCTAGTTTGAGGATAGTTTCACTTGAAGAAGGCTAACGATTTTGTCCAGAATACACCTACAAACAAGGCGAGTGTCAATTTCGATAATCATCTTCAGAGCCTCGACTGGCACACTACTTGCTGATCGTGGACGTCTGGAAAACCTAGGCATGTCTATGAGACTTACACACATGGTGTCCATTCCTGAATAAGGACATCACGTGAATCATCAGCAAAACCAGGAACCAGAACTTCGCTAATCAGGTTTTGAAAATATCATAATCATCGAAATCTACATTCATACAAGTACTTCAGCAGCTGTATCTGAGCGAGTAACAGTCTCTCTTCTGGCATGGAGAACGAAGTGCCAGAAAGTCGCAAAGATACAAACAAAGGGAGGCTTCCAAAGAATCTATGTCCGCAAACAGCATTATCTACAATCATTCGCTAGTTTTAACTGAGCTCCAACAAGGCATCCAGAAAACAAAACCGTGTGATATTAATTTTAATCGTCATTCACTTCTGAAGAGACTGATCTTGATATGTCAGTATACACGCCTCATGTATAAATTTGTTTTCCCAAATTACTCTTACATATGCCTTGAGTTGTCACTTTTTCTCAGTTATTTATTTATTTATTTATTTCCTTTCTAATTTGTTCATGCTCTCTAAGATTCGATTCATTTGGACGAAGACTTCCAGAAACGTATCCTGAGTCATAAAGGCTCTAACACAGCATGCAGATGTCGAAAGCCTAAATTTTCACGGAGTACAATTTTCGTTTATGCACATCGTAGTACAATACTCTATCCAGGCGACACTTAATCTCCGAAGTGTGTGAAATCATACCACCGCATTTGATTCCAGTGTACCTTCAACCCAAGTCAGTCATGCCTTCACTCACACCTTCACGTGCCGGGACTCCACTACGACCGTAGACAATGAAATGCATGTACTCAGCTGAAAACATCAGTTGTTGCTCAAAATACATCCGACCAATGCATTTTACCACGCAGCAGGGATTCATGCTAAACCACGGTGAAAACGCATAGCAGGGCAGCCGAGTCCATCCATGAATTCTTCATTTCCAGGCAAAAAACACAAAACAAAACAAAACAAACGTCAAAATCATGCATAAATTCACACAAGGCCACGTCGAATTTCACAGTAATTAAATTTACCAAAAAGACAAAAAGGAAAAAAATAACATCCATGGAAAAAAATTCACAAACAGGAAATCAATTCTCACCGGTAAATTGGCAGCCTCCCTCCAGGGCCCTGGTTCGAAATCGACAATTACACCCGTCCAATCGAGCGCCACTCACCAGACGAGTGCCATATCTCTAGAGCAAATCTGGAAACAGGTCGAGAGGGTGCATCACGCTGCAGGTCTCTTAAAAGCTGACCCTCTCAACTCGTCACGCCCTTCCCCTTCCCACCCTATGGTAATGGTATGGTTCCCCCCCACGAGTACAATCATTCAAAAGACAATCAATCCCGAATAGAGCTTCTGCGTCAACATTCAGAAACCAACGACGCTTCCTCGAAAACACTCACTCACTCACTCATCGAAGGACAGCACCGAGAGAAGTGAGAGAAGAGCCCTTTGAAAATCATTAGTGCTGGCGCCGCAGAGCAAAACTCAAAAGAAAAAACAAAACAAAACAAAACAAACAAACAAAACAAAAACCAAAAAACCAAAAAAAAGAAGAAGAAAAAAGCGGACAAAGCCAGCAGCAGCCCCGACCATCAAAGCCATCGAAGCAGCGGATGGATGATCTGTCACTTTCATTCCAGTAAACGAATAAATTATTTGATTCGCTTGGATGAATTATTTCCTCTTCAGCTGAATTTTACCCTCGATTGGATGGATGATTTTTGTGGCGTGCGCTGGATGTACGCTAGTTGGATGGGTGAATTTATGGGTGGACGATCATGCCAAGTCAATGTGGGATGAACGCCATTCATCTATGGTCTAGGCTTGGTGACCAACGGATGGATGGATGAGGTTTTGCATGAACAGGGTGGTGCCTTAATTATGAAACCCCACTTAAAAGAGGGGGGCCTATGGTTAGTGACCTATAATTGAATTTAAGGCTAACTAGATTTAGTGTGCCTTAAATAATCCCACAAGTGTTACTTGTGTGTACTTGATCTACTATTACTTGTATGTGTTGCCATGTATGTACTTGATCTAATAAGAAGTATGTGGCAACTTTTTCTTTTTTTTCTTTTTTCTTTGTTTTTTTGAAACAAATGAAGAGACTTCATTGCCATTTGAATAGTATACAAGGCTAACTTCAATTAAATAGAGCTTGGGGACTTATTTGGAAAAGAATATAACCAATTTTGACAAACCAACTTAACTCCCTATACTACCTCCTTTGTGTCCATTATCTTAGACATGACTGAGCAAGACAAGAATTCCAATTCCTTCTAAACCTCCTCTCACTAGCCAAAAGTCATGAAGTATAAAATTACTTCTATAGAGATTGAAACACAAAACTAAACATCGGCTCCATCAACATTCAACTTGGTTAGTGACCATGCATAATTGCAAAGAGTCTGTTTTGATACTATCTTTTTTCAAATCTATTCTAAAGTATAATTATTAAAATTAGTAAATAAAAGTGAAAGTACAATAAGTTAACTTATAGAAGATATCACCTTAGATAAATTACTAAGTATCAAAGAATTGACTTTTGATGTATGGAAAGGGCATCTTATAGATATAAGATAAGGTCTAGGTTCAAGAGTCAAAGTTAAGAGACTAAAGTATGAACTAAAAAATATCCAAAGACTAGGTAAGAATAATTAATGTTTGGCATAGGATATCTTTGTCATTAGTAAGATGCAAATGGATCCAAGGACCATATGATATCATTATTGTAAGTTGCAAACCAAAAGATTATAAAACCATGTATATAAAAGTTAAAGAGTGAAAGTTGTCTTTTAAGGTAGCAACCATCGCTTGTAAGTAATAGGTATTGGAAGTAAGAGATATTTTATTCCATACTCTCTTTGTGGACAATCTTACTAATATTATGTGTTGTGACTTCAAAGTTCTTTTTCTTCAATAGGTTATGAGTCCACTCACATTTAATTATAAATTTTATTGTTCTTTAAAGTCTTTCTAGTTATAAAGAGTAGATGTTATGGTTGTTGTTGATGTTAAGATTTGGTATCATCTAATCTGACTTTTGCATCTAATTGTTGATGTAGTTTTGCTCTTACTTATTGTTAAGTGCATTCATAGTCTTGGAGGATGTTAAATACTTTAGACTAATATTTTAAAATACTGATGTTATATTTCTTTGCTAGATTACATCATTGATACACTAACATTGTGCTTTTATGTGCTTAAATTCTTAAAAGATAATCTTATAGTGATAGGAATATTTTTGTAAGATTAGAAGTACTATTTGATATTAAAGATGATTAAAGAGTGGCAAAACTTATACAAGAGGTTAAGATAGAGTGTAAGACTTGTAAGAAGTCTTTTAAGTGAAGTTGAGAGTGATTAAAGAGTAAAATCACCAGTTTACTCACAAAAAAGATATTTTGGATTTTTAAGGCAGCAACATCTTCTCATTGTTTTTGAGAGTTCAATCTTTTCTTTTTTTTTGATTTTCTTTGATATTCTTCTTCTTTAGACATTGCTTCAAGTGAAAATGAGGCCTTTATAGTAATTAAAGAGTTTAAAGGTGAGTGTCATTGGAAGAAGAAAATAAAGCTTTTGTTGGCTTTATTAGATCTTTGAAATATTGTTGATGAAAGTAAAGAGCCTCCAAGCAATAATACTAGTGTCAAGTTGAAGAAAGAATATAAATGTTGTGAAAACAAGGCTTTTGGGATGATTAGAACAAATCTTCATGATGCTAATTTTTCACATATAATTACTTGCAATAGATCAATGGAAGCAAGAAAGATTCTTTGTAACATCTATAAAAGTAGAAATCTTACTAACATTCTATGGATAAGGAAGAAGTTCTTAATAATAAAGATGGAAGAAATATATGATCTCATGGCTCATGTGAATAAGGTAAAAGTATTTGTAAACCAACTAGCAATTATTGATACACTGTCATACTATAATTGCTTATAGTATGTAAAAATTACTTAGAACATATATTATGTTCATAAGTCTTGGTGTATGTTAGAATGGTTAATAGATTAATTTAAAAATATTGGATATAAAAAACTTTATTTTTAATTTTATCTATTTTGATTACAACATTTTAAAAAATTATAGGACCTAAATGTTTAGTATGAAGCCTTGAAAGGAGATTAGAGCCTAAAGAAGAAAATCTTAACTAGTAAGAGGCTTATTGAGATAGTTGAAAGCAAGACATGGTTGGGTGAAGGCAACGAATGGGAATCTTCATTCCTATTGGTCTTAGGCCATGTCTAATGGACTTCAAGAAGGCTACCCGAGGCCTTATTAGGGATTAGGGTTTCTTTTTCGAAATCATTTGAGCTTTGGAGGCTAAAATCATTAGTTTTAGGTTTTTGGATATGGATTGGATGCAAATTTTGTATGATTTGGAGTTTTTATGAAGGAGTTATTGGCTTTCAAAGTTAAAGTATTAATTTCATACCTATTGTCACTCTTTAGGGCATAACAAACGTCTATAGAAAGCAACAAAGGATCAGCAACTGGGATTCGAGAGAACACTTCTTTGACTACACTTTTCATATATTGTTTGATGAATTTGGATTCCAAATGAAGATGTTATAGAGAGTCAAAGTTAGTGCATCCAAATCAAAGGTAGTAAGTAAGTGATTTTGTTCATAGTAATGGTTGGAGCCATATCTTGAGTTTTTGGACAAATTTTTGACTTAAACCTTTTGAAAAAGGTAGATTATTGTGTTAAAAAGCTATATATATAAATTTTGTAGAATTTGAGTATTTAGTTTGTGAGATAAGAAGAAAATTACACGTGGATATATAAAAACTAGGATTTGAATCTATTGTTAGGGTTTTGGTGATATTTTGAGATCCGTAACAAATTTGCAATTGAAATTTGTTGAGATAGTTGTTAGAAGTACATTTTTACTTCATATAAAATTTAAATATGTTTGAACAATCTGATTGGAACATATGAATTTTTGAAGTTTGGGAATAATATCCCATAAGGATATTTAAAGATTTAGAGGTTTTATCATATTTTGGGTGATTTGGAGAACTTAAGACTTATATATTTGGTGTAATACCATCTAAAAGTGTTATATATATATATATATATATATATATGTATAAACTTGATCTTTCTTATTTCAAGACTTAATTGAGTAATTAGTGGCACCCAAGAGCCTAGTATTTTTTTGAGGCAAAGTCTTTTTACCTTGACAATGCTAGTTAATTAAAATCAAGATGAAGAATAGCAAATCTTTATTATAAAAGAAATAAAATCAAAAGAAGATAACATTCTACCTTCTATCTTTTTTTGTAACTTGTATGTATTTGTGATACTAAGGAAATGGAGAACCAAAAATCAATAGATTCAATTCAAGAGCTTTTATTTGCAGACTTACCAAATGAGACATTGCGATTGTTACAACCATCAAGATGACAAAATCAAGATGAAGATCCTCAAGAACAATATGTCCTTCTTCGAATAGATGGTGAGATACAATGTATTTGATAACACGACTTTGGAAGAGACTCCTACTCTTTAGTAATTTTATTAGAGGTAGGAACAACTCTTGACAGTATTTTAAATAGTTTATTTGAAAGAAGTTACAAAGGCCTCAACAACAATCAAATAATAGGGCGGTCTTCTTGCCTTGATATAAGACACTATCAATGGCTAAGACGGCCTATCAACCATCTTCAAAAAAAGTAAAGATCACAGTATGTGGCAAATATAATTCGTCACATCTTAGACTTACTCAACATATGAAGACCGCTCCTCGTACAACTTGTCTCCAAAAAAGAGGATAATATTATGGACATATATATTTATTTCAATAATTACTTATATAATTAGATAGAAGTAGATAAATATAGATTAATTTTATAAAGTCTTTTAGTGTAGCTTCTTAGAAGCTTTATACACACAGTTTTGATTTTAGATGTGTTTGTAGGTTGGAAATTTGGCCAACAAGTTAACCACATGTTGGTAGCTTGTAGAACAAGTTAACTATGCATAGTAGCTTGTGAAATAAGTTAACCATGTGGCGCATACATAGATAACTTATCTTGCAAGTTAAGACATGTGGCTAGCAAAGTCAACATGTTTTGGGGGTCTAATAGGACATCTCTACATACCTCCTAGTTAAGAGTATATATGGAGACAAGAGTGAAGCCTTCTTCACTCTTATCAATGCCCTTCTAGTCTTTAGTCTTGTTTCAAGTCTTTCTAATCTCTTATTGTTGGAAATAGTCATTCTAGTTAATATTACATTACCTTTTGAGTGACTTTCTAGTTCTCTTCAATGACACAAGAGTGTATCAAGGATTTTCTTTCTTTGAGATTCATGTCCCTGATAGTTTGAGGATAAAAAGTCAAAGATAATTTTGTGTCTATCTTTAAAATCTTAAAAATGATTCTCTAAAATCTTTATACAAATTGAATTCTCCTATTCAATATAATATCTTTGAGTAATCTATGATATTGATAGATATTTTCAAGAAAAAGCTTGGTTGTTTCTTCACCTGTGAAAGACTTTGTACATAGTACAAAATATGCCATCTTTATAAAATAATCTATTATCACAAATATAAAATCATACAAATCTAAAATTAGAAGATCCATTATAAAATATATTAAAATAGAAGACGATAGTTGTTCTAGAATAGGTAACGACTAAAGAGGTTTGTAAAGTAGATGACAAGGAGTTTTTGATCTTGAATAAACATCATATGATTGAATAAAATCTTTAGCCGCCTTTCACATTTGCAGCCACCAATATTCTTTAGATATCAGCTTTAAAGTCTTAATCTATCTAAAATATCTTGCTATTGTAAAATCATGGCATGCTTGAAGAACACGTAAACATTCTTCTCCTTTTAGAACTTATAAGTATCCTTCAAAATAGGATAGGTTGTTTTTGAATTCGAATTTAAAAGCATCATGAGACTTGGAAGAAGAATTTTGATATCATGAATAAGAAGATCAAAAGACATACTTGATTGAATTTTTTTAACAAAGGTTGAATCAATAATCAATTATAATTTCATTACTCGAAGATGAAAATATTTGGGCTTTAAGACAATCATTCTTTATTAATTAAAATATATATCTCTTTCTTTTAATACAAAAAAAGAACATCTAGAAACGACGTCTGATAAATCTTGTTGTTTTTTAGATCAATATGTAATCTTGAAATTAAATCTTGATAAAAACATACTCCAATGGCCTTGGTGACAATTCAAAACACATGCTGACATGAAGTATTTGAGATTCGTGTGATCTATATATACAAGGACTAGGCTGAAAGTGCCTTCTAAATAATGATACCATTCTTGAAAAGAATCCATAATTATAAAAAAATTCTTTGTCATAGATCTCATAGTTAATCTTTATTGCTAAAAATTTCTTGGAATGAAAAGCTATTAGATGAAGTTTATTATCTATTTCTATTTGTAATAATACAACACTCAAAGCAAAGTCTCATGCATCTATTTCCATAAAGAATGCCTTGAAAAAATCAACATGATACAAGATTGGTACAAAAACAATAGTTGACTTTAAAGCTTCAAATGCTGCTTCTACTTCTTGATTCTATTGAAGTTTGTCTTTATAAGTCAAATGACTAAGTGGATCTATAATTCAAGAAAATTCTTTAATGAAGATCCAATAGTAGTTGGAAAATTCTAAAAAATATTAGACATTTTGTATTATTTTTGAGATCTTTCAATCTATAATAGTTTGAACTTTCTTAGGATCTATCATAAGTCCATCATTTGAAATGATGTAACCTAAAAATTCAACTTCAATAATATAGAATACATACTTTTTATCTTAGCATAAAATCTCCTATCTCTTAATTTTTATAATATATAACAAATATGAAGTTCATGTTCTTTTATATTCTTAAAATAGATTAAAATGTTGTCTAGATAACAGACAATAAAATCATCCAATAATTCTCAAAAAAACATTGTTCACAAGTTACTAGTGCATTTGTAAGTCCAAGAGGTATGACATTATATTCAAAATGTTTATATATGATTTGAAATGCAATCTTCTATTTATCTTCTTCTTTGATGCATATCACATTATATGCTCCTTATAGATCTATTTTTGTATAGATCTTAGCTTGATTCAACTGATCAAGAAATTTAGATATTAAAGGTAGTGGATACTTGTTCTTCATGGTCATCTTATTGAACCTTCAATAATCAATACATAGCTACAATGATCCATCTTTTTTCTTTAAAAATAAAATTAAAGCTTCTAGTGGAGATTTGAAATGGCAAATGAAGTTTTTAATTAGATTCTCTTTAATATACTCTTTGAATTCAGCCAACTCATTTTGTAATAAATTATAGATTGGTCCAAATAGCAGTTGTGCTACTTTTTGAAGGTCTATTGAGCAGTCATAGAGACAATATTCTAGAAGAGTATCCACATTTTTTTTTACAAATACATCTTAAAATTCTTGATATTGGCTTGGAATGCCATTTAAAGTCTTTGCACCATTACAAATGGGTATGGCATAAATGACATAAGGTGATCTTTTTTTTGTAACATGCAAAAAAGCTCTTGTATCTATAAACTAATGTTTAATTATACTAGACTTATGATTTTTTACTTAATTAACTACACTCTTAGTTATACTTTTAAAAAAATTGAGAATATAAAAAATCCAATCTACTCAAGGATTATATTTTTTTAAGCACAATAACCCTAAAATAATTGAATTAAAGAAAGATCTAATGATATTAAATACCACAAAGCTATGATGACTATTGATTATTACTTCTAAAAGAAGGATTTTGTAAGTAATATCTTTAGAAGACAATAGACGACCATCTACGACTTGTACATGAACAAGTTTAATTTTTTTCACTAAAGATATGTTAAGTCTTTTAGTAAATTCTTCATCTAAAAAATAGGGTGAGGCTCTTGAATCTAACAAGGCAAAGGCTTTGTAACATTTAGGTCCTAAAATAATATTTAATATAAAACAAGGAAAGGATTTTGAGGAGAAAATAGGACCTTCATTAGGTATTGTATAAGATTTCAATTGTATGGTTCCTATAATAGCTAGACAAACTCATTTTCCAATATATTATCTTCTTTGATATTTGTATTCCTCATTTTATAAATGCATTTCTTGCTTAAACAATATTGAGTAATGTACTTAGATTCTCCACAATATAAGTATAATCCTTCTTCATGACGATAAGTCTTTTTTTGCTCAATAAGAGATTTGAAACATATTACATCAATTTGTATATCCTCTACTTTTAAATGAATATGTTGAGGAGGCATTGACATTGCCATTGAATTATAGTAACGTTGAGGTCGACTTGTCTGGCTCTGAGATCAAAATCAAAAAATTGATTGTTATACTTCACAGCAAAGCCAATTGCTTGACTCAATATTTGAGGATCAAGTAAGTTGAGTATTAGTTTCTTTACCTCATATTGTAATCTATAAAGAAATTGGTTAATAAGTACAGCATCATTTCACTTCATATTAGTTACAAGTTGTCAAAATTGTGAAGCATGTAATATTATAGATCAAATATATTATTGCCAAATATGGATCTTATTAATTGCAACATGAGTTGCATCATATTTTCTATACACGGATTGAAACTTTGACAATAAATACCTCCAAATTATTCAATATTAGATCTCATCATTCAAAAAAAGATGAAAATCATGATAATGCTAAACCTAAAAGAAGTTTATCAATGAATCTAATTTGTGATCTTGGAATTGGATAGCTTTGGAGTTGAAATTCAATCACAAGTTGTACTTAATTGATAAATCTTCAAAACTTAGATCTTGTACCATTAAACTTTTGAGGCAGGGCAACTCTTGGTTCTTTAGCATCGAAAAGATGTTCTACCATAAGAGAATGAATGTGATTAGATATAGATGTTGAAGCAACTCTAAACATATATATATCTTCATTTCTTGCTATTTTTGTTGCTCCAAGTGGCAATAAACTAAATTGATGCATTGCAAGCATTAACTTCCTAAATTGCTCTTGCATTTGTGCCATTGCATTTTTTATTTCAAGAAGCTCTACCATGATGACACTTAAAAAAAATTATAACATTATTTAAGACAAGCAAAAGAAAGGACTTGAGAACAAAGAAGATACTAAGAACAATATTAGTTTAGAAGAGGGCAATTTGCAACTTTTAATACGCTTATCAAGAGAAAGAGATAATTCACTCTTAATCAAGAGAAGACAAAGCTCTAATATTGTAAATGTACTCTTGTCAATTTATGAAGGACATGAACTAGAAGAAGATGCATAAACTAGGGAAATTTGTTTCAGAAGAAAAGTGACAAAATAAAAATAAAATAGTATATATATTACAAAGAAACTAGAATGGCTATTGTCAAAAGATAAGAAAAACTAGAGACTCTTAAATCTAGACTAGAAGTAAACAAAGAATTGACAAGAGTAAAAAAAAGCTTTACTCTTGCATGTATATATACTATCTAACTAAGAGCTATGTGGTAATGTTCTATAGAACCTCTAATATGTGTTGACTTTATAGGACACATGCCTTAGCTTAAAAGACTATTTTTTTATGTGTACACCACATAGTTATCTTTATTCTTCAAGCTACCAATATGTGTGGCATATTGCTAACTTATTGACCATATTTTTAATCTAAATAGTCAATTATAGATACTTATAAAGTCAAAGTAATGTCTATGAAGCTTCTAAAAAGTATCTATAGAAGATACTATAGAATTAAATTATTTTTACGTACTTTTATTTGCTTCTATGTAGTCATATAGGTAATTATTGGTTTACATGTGTATGTCCATGACTAGTCCTTGTTATCAAAACATATATATATATATATATATATATATATATATATATAATATTTTTTAATATATATTATAAAAAAATACTAATAATAATAATAAATAAAATAAAATAAAATAAAATTATTAAAAAAATAGAAAAAAATTATGACAAAAGAATAAAAAATAACAAATAAATAAATAAAAGATGATCAAGAAGGCAAGAAGCTATTCTTAAATGGTAGTAGTATCTTTGCCAATAGGGGTCTGAGCCGACCCAAACTTCTATTCTTTTGTTGTTGTTTTTTATTTTTTATTTTTTTTAATCTTATCTTCACAAGCTCTTACATTATCATCTGATAACATGACTATATAGTGAAAAATAAACATATGAATGTTACTATAGAAGAGCCTTATAAAAATATGTAGTAAAAAAATAAGAATAAATGATAGAAAAGTAGTAAAAGACTTAGTCTTAATATTATCTTTTGTAGAAAGAACTTCTATTTACTTTGTAGAGGCATAAATGAATCAAATCAAAGTAATGAGATAAGAAATTAATATAAGAATGTTTTAAAAAAATCTAATAATAGATTAAAGCAAATTTTATCTAAAATTATTAAAAATTGATACTTAAAGAAGATCGGTTGTCAACTTGGGATGAAATCAAACTTCAAGGCATAAAAACACATCCTTATAGAAACTCTAGGATTTTTTTGTACATCAAAAATAGGATTTGAGAGAAATATGAAGAAGAAAATTTTAAATATTTATTTCATGTCATTTGAATTAAAATTAAGATTTGAGGAATTTTTAAAATTAATTATATTTTTAAATGAAGGTTTGGAATATAAAAATATATTTATAAATTTGAAGGTTTATTGAATTCTATGGTGTATATACAAATAAAATTTTTAAAATGCATTGATGTTCTAATTATGAATGCGTATGTAAATTTTAAGATCAATCAAATATTTAAATTAAAGTATATGAGGGATTTTATAGGTTGAAGTTTCAAAAATTGGAGTTTGAGGATCCATTAGTGTTTTTAAGATCATCTCCAATCTATTGATTGGATCAAAGTGAAATTATTTTTTATAGATATTAGGTTCAATTTTAAATATTTGGATGAAATTTGAAAGCAATTAAATAGTTCAAAAAGGAAATGTTGGTACTAAAAGTTCAACATTTAAGTTTTAGTAGGAGGTTGCCTAACATCCAATTGGATTATCTTGCATTCTCTCAATTAATAAGTGTGATCAATTTCATCTTTTTTGTATTTGTTTCTAACTAAGATATTAAAAAGTATCCAAATTTTGAGTTGATATCAACAATTTGATCATTAGTTATTGAGGTTCTATTTTGCTATAGGATTTGTTAAAAGTTTATTTAAGATAAGGATTTGATTTAGGATTTGTCTAGGATTTTTTTAGGATTTCATTAAAATTTTATTAGGATTTGACCTAAGATTTGATAAAAGTTTAATTCAGATTTTAATTAGGATTATATTAAGATTTCTATTTTTAGTATTTTTGGGATTTTTTATTATTTCTTTAAATTCTCTATTTTATTATTTTTTAAGATTATTTTTATTCCTTTAAAGATTTATTTTTATTTCTTTAAAGGTTTATTTTTATATTTCTTTGAAATTTCTTATTTTTCTTTGAAATTAATCATGACTTTTTGTGTTTCTTATGTGACTTCTTTTAAATTTATTTAAATAGATTAAAGTTTGATTAGATTTATTACTTGAAGTTTAATTAAAGCTTTGTTAGACTTAGTAGAATTGTTGTGGCATTTTTACTTACCTTCCATAATCAAGTGCTTAGTGCATTCTGAAGCAAGAATACATATATTACGACAATGCTCTAGAATTTTTTTATTTTTTTTCTCTCTCTTTTTTTAGCATTATAGAAGTCTTACAATCTAATATTTTTTAATATTTTTTATTATTGTTTTATTTATGTATTTGTGAGCTTCATTCTTTACAGAGTTATTATTTAGTTTTTTGGTCTTGGTTTGTTTTCTTTATTTTGTATTTCTTTCTTTTTTGTAGCATTTTGACTTTGTTCTAAGAGGTCCTTTCTATTACAATTATTCATGAATTGAAGTGTATTGCAGTTGAAGTACCAATTGCTATAGAGTCTTCAATTCTTTTTTGGTTTCATCTACTTATGTACGGATGATTATTGAAGTTGTTGTTTTGGATCCATACAACAAAGTGGCTTATTGCACAAAAAGTGGACAGCATTCAAGGAATTTATTGGTTTGATATTTGATCAATAATTGCTTTAGACAATAGAGAGGTATAAGCAAAAAAAAGTAATTATATCTTTTAAATCAACCTTGGCCATTCAATAAAGATTTTTGTAGAGTTGTTGCAATTGCTTAATTCAAAAATTATTACATAATGCAATCCAAGGATGGTATGCAATGAATGGTGCATTGTGCTATTGTATATAGTATTACCATCAACAACTAATTCTTCCCTGTTACAAGTGTTACATCATCATGGAAGAAAGTCTATAGGTTTTTATTGTATCAATGGTAAACTTTCAATTCTACATTAAAGAGTTATTAGCTAAAGAAAGGCCCTTGAGCCATCTAATATTATCAATGTTGTAATTCAATTCCATCGCACCAAAGAGCATGTAGAGCTTGAGAGTTACTCAACAAAGCATGGAAATCCTGAAATTGCTACTGCAATAAGAGCATCTAGAGCCAAAGAGAGAAATACAAGATTGGAAGCCAAGCGGATAAGTATCAATATTTACTCAATTTCAGCAACTTTGATTCCTCCAACTAGATCGTGGTTGGGCAGATTATTGAAGATTTTTGGGATCCCTTGAAATCTCAATTGTTGAGTACATCAAATCAAAAAATATATACAAATCCGACTTATTATTCAAATGGTTGTGCCATCTTTTACATATACATGAGTGATATTAATAAGTACAATTGAATTGGATGAATTAGATTAATTTGAACAAATTAGAATTTCAATGGATAAAATTTAAGTCTATTGGATGATTAAATATGGGTGATATTTGATTGGCTTGAATGATAAATTATTTATAGATGAAAATCATATTTAAATGGTTTTTGTTAAGAAATAAAAATTAATAAAATAAATATTAATTAATTAATTAATTAAAAATTAATATAAAGAGTTTTTGGCATGCATGTTGTGAGTAGATTTTTATTCTGAATGTGAATTAATTATAGAGATTTTTACTTAATAATTTGGATGTTAAAAGATGATTAAAGAATAAATTGACTAAGATTTAATTTATAATTATAGATTCTAAATTTTACATAGTAAATTCACTTGTTATGAACTAGAATAAACTTTCAAATAGTTGAGATTTATTTTAGCTCACATTTTGGTAAACTTTCCAAAAAAATTATCTTATAAGTCTTAGGCTAAATTGAAAGGAAATTATTTATCATCTTATATTTTTATTTGTATTTATCTTGTTTTAGTAGAATTTTTTGGTATTGTTATAGTTGTTATTATAGTTGTTGTTATTGTGGTTGTTATTATATACGAATTTGGAGTGAAAAGAGAGCTTGAAGAATTTTATAGTGAAGTAAAGGAACCTTAATTATAAATTTAGAATTATTTTAAAGACTAGAATTAAATAAGGATAAGACAAGGATCTTCATCAAAGGTCAAGTTCTTATTTAAAACTAGTCATTACTTCTTTTTCTTATCAATTCTTTATTGATGGCCCATTTCTAGTGGTTGAAGGGATTTAATCACCGTTTTTATTTCTTATATTCTTTCTTTTCATTTAATTTTAATTTCTTTATTAGCAATAAATTTCTAATAGTAGAAAGATTTAACCACCCGCTCCACCTAATATATTCTTCTTATTTACAAGTATAGTAAAGAAGTAGAGTCTTCAACAATCATTTGAAGAATTACTTCATCAACAAATAAAAAAAGTTATTAGAAAGAAAAAAAGTAATAAAAAAAGTAGAAGTGACAAAAAAAATAAAAGAAACAAAAAAAATAAATTCAAAGATAATATTTTAAAAGTAAGTCTTTTTAAAATAATAAATTAAAATTTTAAATTCTGATTAAACTAATTTAGGTTGTGGATTGAAGACCAAGGAGCTAAAAGAAGAAACTTGACATTGGAAAAATAAAAAATTCAAGTAAGTTTCATAGCATTTGTGAATTATTTCAATAGTTTCTTATTTTTGTGCATACATATAGATCAAGGAGCAAGGAATTGGAAAGTAGAATCTAAAAGGAAGAAATAGAAGAGATACTCATCTTTTTCTTCTTTTAGGACTTAAATGTAGTGGATTAAAATAGAACCTACACTTGAGACCCTATCTTTCAAATCTAATCCATTGTCAATTAGGAAGATTGTTTAGAATTTATTTGTAGGGATTTGTAAACAAGTGATAAAGTAGTTGGCAATGCAATTAGGTGAACTTTCCTTCAATTTGGATTGATATATGTAGAGAACTCTTTTGTTTAGTAATTTTTATATTTAATCAAATAGTGGATAATTTTGTAATTATATTGGTATAAAAGATTAAAAAAATGAAGAATTTAGGCTCTTTGCTGGCAACAAGATGCCTTTGTATTAAATATTGTTTACAATCACTTCCACAAAAGATTATTTTGTATAATAGTCTAAAAATTTAAAACAAAATGTATATATATATATATATATATATATATATATATATATATATATATATTATTTGAAGTAATATTCAAGAAAGCATTCTTCTTTTAGACAATTTTTGTTATATTTTTCTTCCTTGCTGGAAGAAATGTTTAAATAGAATATAAGTTGATATACATAAGATAACAAAAAATTAAATTCTATAAATTATTTTATTTGTATTATTTAATTTTTTAATTTTTAATTTTTAAAGATGAAATTATGATTGTAGAAGTTAAATTCATCATTGTAATAAGTTCCATAAACCCTTATTAATATAAGCTTTGGAAAATCTAAAATCATTAAGAATTATTAGACCTCTCTTACCAAACATTAGAACTTCAACTCTTAGACCTCATTTAAATATGCCTATAAATATTTTTGAAGAATTTGAAGAATTTTTTTAAAAAAACCTTAAAAAAAATTCAAAATACTTATTTTCAAACTATCAATAGATAGTACAAATAATTTGGATCAAGAGAGTGTTTATTCATATCAACTACAACAAACAAAAGATCTAAACAGAGCAAAAAAGAAAGAATCACCATCTATACCAATTAATCCTATGATTCAACTAATGGATTTATCTATTTGAGTCCTAGAGGGACTTCGTATTATTCTTATACCTCCTAATCTTCCTATCTTTAAAAGTACAAGTGATGAAGATCCTTCTATCCACAAAAGGCGTTTCATAAGAATACATATTATATATTTGATAATGGATGGTCATTATTATTTAGTATGATTTTTAACCACATTGAAAGAAGAAGCATATGAGTGATATTGCAACCACTCTCCTAATACCTTTTCAAGTTAAGATATGATCTAACATATCTTTTTAGAACAATTCCAACTTGAAGTAAAACAAAGTACGGTCCTAATTGCTTTATCTTTCATTAAACAAGAGAAGAATGAAGACATTATATTGTATATTCAATGTTTTGAATTAGTAGTGATAAGGTTTGTAGAAACTTTTCTCAACAATAATACTTTAAAGTATTTTTTTATTCAAAGATTTATTAAAGATGAAATAATTTAAAAAATTCTCCATATACATCCTAAAGATCTTATAGCAGCTAAATATGTAACAAAAGAAGGTAAAATATATATATATATATATATTGTAATATAATAAAGACAATAATATTCCTAGCTTCATATCTATATGTGCTAGGATTCTTTATGCTTTAAGCTCTTAGATGCATAAACAACTACCATAGATTTCTATAACTATAAGAGTCTATCTATTACCTTTAAATACTAGGCCTCCACCTCTTTCATTGGCTTTCATATATCCTATTGAAAATATTAGATGAAAGGAGGATTTATAAAAAGAGATGAAGTCATTTCAATTAAAATTTCAAATCAAAAGCTCTCATTAAATAAAGTTGATGATACAACAATTAGTTAGATTAGCTAGAAATTCAAACTCAAACCCTCTTCTACTTCCTATTGAATCAAAAAAATTAACAACGGAATTGTGGTGTACTCAATGTGAATAATCAAGGTATTTAGTCCAATTTTGTAATTCCATTCATTCACAAAACCAACATTCTCAACCATATGCCCCTCAACACAAAAATCAAATCTTTCAAGGGTATAATTTGAGGCAACAAGGATTTAATACTAAGAACTAAGGTCCTATAAATCAAGCAAGATAAAAAATAGAATTTTACACATTTTTCAAGAAAAGTCATCCATCTAGTGAATGCTAGATTGAAAATCAAGTCGAATACAAGAATTGTGGTAGTAACTATTTAACAAAATTTTATAAAAAATTAAATAGAGTGATTCTTTTACAACCTCTATTTATTAATTATCATCAATAATCCATTGATAATTATAGAGAATAAAGACAACTTCCAATAGATAACAACCTTAGGCCTCCAAATTTGTATTATGACTAAAAAAAAAAATGAACAAAATCAAAGTGCATCTAATGGTCTTCAAACTAATTTTTGATATATTCCACTAAATCCTAATCAAGGTCAAAATCCTTCTTATCAATCAAAACATGGCTAAAGATCTCAAGGTGTGAGATTTGTATCTTAGCCCATAAAGAAGTTGGAACCTATTCAAAATTTTGTCCAACCTAGTGTCAATTAAGAATTTTTTTCAAATTAAATTTAATAATCTTTGAAAAAAATCAATCAAAGAAAAAGAACTTACTTATGATATAAGTTCTAGAAATAATGATCAAATCTAAGGCCGCATCATTACTTATTTATCAAGAAGAAGAAAGTAGTGCCTCAGAGAGTACACTTTATTTCACGGATTTAGAATAAGTCACAATGGACTCAATTAAAGAATCTCAAAATAACATAGCTAAATCAGTGAGATTTAATTCCTTAATACAAGAATTATCCTTTCAAAATTCCAAAGTTGAATACAAGCCAAAAATTGATTTGAACAATCACAGTTGATAAGATTCCAAAATTTCCACATTTGAAGTTCTTCAATAACATAAGGATATAGAAGAATCCAACACGTAAGAATATAATTTATGAGGTAATCTTAGCAAGTTAAGAACAAGTATTATATTTTTTCAACTATTGAAAACTTCTCTAATACTTAGGAAGTACTAAAAAACCACATTTTTATATATATATAAAAAAAAAAAAAAAAACCAAAAAAGGCCTAAAATTAAGATGATGGAAAAAATAGATGCATATATTAAATAAAATGAGGTAAAGAGAATAAAAATTAAAGTTTCTATTGTGGACAAAACAATTCCTTATACCATTATAGATGGTGGTATTGATTTGAATATCATGCCCTTCTAAATCATAGAGAAAGTAGAATTGAATATTACTAGTTTATCTCCCTTTGTTATCAAGATGGCAAATCAAAATCCATCTATTTTAGTAGGTTAAATTAAAAATTATAAAACTTAGATTGAAGGAGTAAAATATACCTTGATATATCATATCATTTTGATGCATATATCCAAGGATTTTTTTTCTTTATGTTTTGGTAGGCCATAGTTGAAGGATTTTGAAGCCATAGTCAATTGAGAAGGAAACAAGTCCCACATAATCTTTGATCCATGGAAGAATAGAATCAAAATCTCTATATGACCTATCCTTGATTATGAAAATATTAATTCCATTGATTTGTTAGAAGATATCCAACAATCTAAAAAACAAGGCAAATTAACAAAGGTGGTCAATTCAATAAATTAAGATTTAAAGAAAATATAATACCTAGGTTCTAACCTTTATTATTGGAAGGATGATGGAAAATTAAAACAATGACTAAACAAACATCTAGACTCCAATTTTGACTTTTATGAATTAGTTAATTTTTTGAAAAGTATATTTGACATTACAAAAGTTGAAGAAATCCACACTTTTAGCATTAATATAGATAGAATATAAGAAGAAGAAATTGAGGTCTTCAAAAGAAATGACGACTTAATTCTACCTCTTAGATTTCAAAATACTTCATTAGGAATTTCAATCTGAGTACTTTTATTTCTTTAGTCATGCCTTTTGAGCTTTATAATGTATCTTTTTGCCTTTTAAAGAGCCATGATGTTTGTCTTTTCAAATTTGCTACATAAATCTATGACAACATTTATAGATGATTTAAACATCCAATCCAATGCCAAAGACCATCTAAAATATATAAAAGAAACCTTAGAAAAGTGTGAAAAAATAAGAATTTTTTTAAATTCTAATAAAATATATTTGACAATACAAAAAGAGATCTTATTATATTACATGGTTTTTAAAGATAGAAGAGAATTTGATCCAAAAAAATAGAAGTTCTAATTAAAATGCAACCTCTTACAAATGTTAATAAAATAAAAAAAATCTTAAGATATCTTAGATAGTATTGAGAATTAATTTTCAACTATGCTACAAAAAAATTATCCATTACCAACTTTAAAAGGAAGTTGGTTAAGTTTCAATAGACAATAGAGTGTCAAGATGCCTTCAATTAGATAAAAACAACATTAAGCTCCTATTCCATTTTAAAATCACCTAACTAGGATCTTTCCTTCCACATCTATTGCAATGGTTCATCCATAGTAGTAGGTAGTGAATTATGTCAATCAATGGAAGGTGGACATAAAAATTATCCTATTGCAGTTACTAACAAAAAATTAAATGCAATAGAATAAAATTATAGTACCACAAAAAGAGAGTACTTAGCCATGGTCTTTTATATGAAGAAATTCTAACATTACCTTCTATTAAATTCTATGGTGTTTTTTATTGACCATATAGCCATTAAATACCTAATCAATAAAGCAAATTTGGATGATCTTATAGCTTGATGGATATTATTATTAGAATAATTTAACTACAAGATAGAATACAAACCTAAAAAATTACATAACCAAGTCAATCAACTTTCATGGTTGGAAGGAGAATTAAGTCCTACTTCTATTAATGACAACTTGATAGATGAATCTTTTTGATCATTTCTATCTATTCTACTTGAACAATCATATTGCAAAAAAATTAAAAAAATTAAAAATTAAAAATAATCAATTTCTAAAAAAATTATCCAAACATGAATATTATAAGATTAGAATTAATAGCATTCATTTTGCTATTATAAAGAACAATTATATTTTCAAAGAGTAGATGGTTTACTTACACAATGTATAGTAGTTGATAAAGTATCAGCCATATTAATGGCATGCCATAATAGGGCATATGGGAGATACTTCTTAAGTAGATTGATGGCTCAAAAAGCAATAAAAGTTGGATATTATTGGCCTACCATATTCTAAAAAGCATATAATTATGCTAAATGATGTGATACTTGCCAATTTTTTCACATATTCTTGCTTTTAATTCTTTTTTAAAAGTGAAGAATTAATTATATAAAGAAAATTTATCCCAATTCTTCAAGCTATATAAAACATATTGTAGTGGCCACAAAATACCTAACAAAGTGGATGGAAGCAACACGTATTAAAACCAATGATACCATCTATGCATCTAACTTTATGTATGAACAAATCATTACATGGTTTGATTGTTCCAAAATCTTAATTAATGATTAAAGAACACACTTCTTCAATAGTATGATAGATAAGATGACTAATAAGTTTAATATAAATCATTGTATGACTACTTCCTACCATTCACAAACTAATGGTCATATAAAAAGACTGAACTAAATCTTACTTAATATCCTAAAAAAAAAAAAAAAAAAAAAAAAAAAAAACTTCATTTTATAGGATTTAAAGATAAATTAGAATAGGTTAGCATTCTTAAGTTGTTAGAAATTTGGCCAAAAAAATGATTATATAAAATGTGGTCTAGATTTGAATCTAGTCTACACATGCAACTGTCTATATGAGTTAGTATTAGAACAGGGAAGTGGCCAACTTATACAACATAAAGAATATGTAGGCTTCATGGCTTCTAATCTAAAGTCTTCTTTTTAGATAAAAATTATATAGTACTAAAATTTAGATTTTTTACTTCCAAATATTTCATTTTTTTCTTTCCTTCTTTATTTTCTATTTTTTTATTTTGATTCATTTTTTATTTCATAGAATTATTTAACTTGACTTAATAAAAAGACAAATTTCTTTAATAGTCTTTTGACTCAAGAAAACTAACACTAATATATAGGAGTGTATTAATATTGACCACAATCTCTCATTTGAATAATTATATTTTTAATTTTATAGTACCACTAGTATAGTCTTAATAGAATATTAAATAAAGAATGCCTAATTTTTTATAAGGATTTGCCTATAAAATAAGAGCTCAAAATTTTCTACCTCTTTGAGTTGTATTAGATAGTCACCATATGTAAGTCACTAAATTGACTCACTTGAATAGTTAATGTAAAAAAAATACACTTATTGTGCTTAAAATTACAGATTTTGGAATTTAGTAAGAGAATTTTTAAGAGAAATAGAAAATATATTACTACTAGCAAACATTCAACTCAAGGTAAAATTTATTAAGACAAATTTTTATAAAAAATATGTTTTTGTAGCTAACATTAGATGATGGTTCAATGGAAGTAGCCATTGTTATCAAATATATATATAGTTTTTTAAATACACACACAAATATATATATATATATATATATATATATATATATATATAATTAAAATAAAATAAAAAAGATCAAAGGAATAGAAAAAAGAAGGAAAAAAAAAATTAAGACAAAAGAAAAAAAAGAACGATAAAAAGAAAAGTGAAAAAGAAAAGAAGAGAAAAATATATATATATATATATATATATATGATCAAGAAGGTGAGAGGCTGCCACTAAATAGCAGCAGCTTCTTTGCTGATAGAGGTCCAAGTTGCCCTGAACTTCCTCTCTCTTGTTTTTTTTTTTTTTTTTTTTTTTTTTCTAGTTTCATCTACTTGTATGCAAGCTGGCGGTCAGAGTTGTTGTTCCAGATCATCTACATTTAAATCATCTATATTTAATTGACTTAGATGATAAATCATTCATGGATAATAAATTATATTTGGATGATCTTTTGTTAAGAAATAAAAATTAATATTAAAAAATAGAAAACAAGAAAAAATAAATAATTAAATTAAGAATTAATAGAAAGAGTTTTTGAGCATACGTGTTGTAAGTAGATTGCTATTATGAGTGTGAATTAATTATGGAGGATTTTGCTTAATAATTCAAGTGTTTAAAGATGATTAAAGAGTAAGTTGACAAGGATTTAATTTATAACTACAACCTAATCACTGTATATATACACACTCACACATGTTTATTATTTATTTGTATATATGTGAAAAAACAACAAAAATCAAACCCTATACCTTGAATGAAGACAATAAGAGTAAAGAAACGTAGAACAACAATTAATATACGTTTTTTCGTCCCAAAGGTTGTGTGACAAGATAATGAAATCAATTGAGATGTTCACACACACACGCACATCAAACACGCATATAAGCTAAAACGGTTACAATCTCTTGAGTAGAATAATAGCAGACATCATATTTATTCTGATAAGATAAATCCTTCAAGAAACAACCCATATACAAATAAATAGACAAACCAATTATTTTTACCCAACCCTAAATTAGTACGAGAAATCATTCCAATTTCCTAACAGTACATGAGGACATATTTTCACGTACAATGAAGACTTATTTTCACGCACAGAAAAGGATCTCCTCCATCTTTTCAGAACAAAATTTTCTTGCGATATTTTAGAAGGAGAAGAAGAAAGAAGCATGAATCAGAGAACAGTAGCCTTGTCGATAAGAAACAAAGGTAACAACTTTAAAAATAACACGATGCGAGAATGAGACGGGAATCAGCAAAGCTAAATCTGCCACAAAAGAGGAAATTGGGAGGGGGGGGGGGGGGGGGGGGGGGGGCTTTTTTTTGGTCGTGAAAGCATCGCAGGATCGGATCGAGTGCAAGCAGAGATGTCGGGATTTTCCCGTTGATGCACACAATATCGCATGGCTGCGTCTCGATCTTCGCTGCGGGACCCGGGGTGGCATCACGGCGAGAGAGAGAGCAGTTGAAGGCTCTCTCTCGCTTCGTCGCGTCTCGGTCTTCGCCGTGGGATCGGGCCCAGCGGCGGCTTCCAAAAGAGAGAGAGAGAGAGAGAGCTTTCACTACGTTAGATCCGTCTCGACCTGTTGAGAGTTTCCCGTGAAGCGGCGAGAGCGAGGAGCCACAGCACTTGTGCAGACGAGAGCGAGAGAAAGAGAGAATGAGAGGCTATTCTTGACTCTATGGCGTATTGTCGACACCACTTCGCACCCCCACGCGAGGTTGTTCCACCGTCTCGCAACCTCACAAACACCTCAAAATGCATTCATTCCGATGTCCGAGTACCTCTCCGACGGTGATATGAATCTCGCGACACAAGAGGTCGTCAGCATGTGAGATGAAGGCACCTGCATTTTTGTGGGTTTTTCGATGAAACCATGCCGATTTCGATAAATTCCCTATTCTCGAGACTCATATTGTATTGAGCTGGATCGTTTGTGCGATTACAGCTACAGTTGCAAGTGCTTGTGAAACGAGCCATTCAATCGGTCAAGTTCACGCAATCTGATGGGCAAGAAACAAAAATGATTCGGAGCTGATCATCGGGACTTGGTCGGCAACACCGGCGATTACTGGAGGATTTGCACAAGACCCATGATTTAATATTACGATTTGTGAGCATAAGTTGAGGATTTTGCGAATGAATTTGTTGTCTGCGCACAGAATTCGAGCGTTGCTGCGATGTTGAGCTCGAATTGGGGCGTCGCTTCGGAGTAGCTTCGTCTCCCTTCTATTCTTTTTCTCATTTTTATTTTTCTTATCTTTATGTCTTTCTATTTTCGTATACTCTTGCCAAACGATTTCTTTACATTGTATATTTTGGGATTTGTTTGTTAAGTGCTATGAATATATATGTATATGACATTTGAATTTAAAACTTTGAATCTTTGAGGGTGATTTGTGCATATGTACATGTTGATAGGAACTTATATTGTTGAGTACAAAAAAATTGTGGATTAAAAATTGTAGATTAATATGTACATGATTATATATATATATATATGAAAAAAATGAAATACGAGTATTAATAAATGAAATGAATATATTAGTTTTTAAATTTGGATGTTTATCTACGAAATTATAGCAATATAATAAAAATAATATATTTATATTTATATATTACTTTCATTTATATGTTTATAATTTATAATTATAAAAATAATAACTTAATATGATTCTAAAGGATACAATTGTACATATAGTATTTCAGAACATTATAATGATTATTCTTACTTTAAGAAATTAGTTGTATTTAAAATTTTATAATAAAAAAATATTACATGAAATTAATTATTCAAATACCTTGGAAAATAAAGATTAGTTTGTGTCAGGGACAAGAACTCGATGAAAGCTAAAGAATAAGTGAGACTTTTCTCAAAAAGAAATAGGACAAAATAGAAATATGTATATTAAGAAAGAAACTGGAATGGCTATTGCCAAAATACAAGAAAACTAGAGACCCTTGAAACTAGACTAGAAGCAAGAAAGGAGTTGACAAGAGTGAAGAGGGCTTCACTCTTGCCTCTATATATACTATCTAACTAGAAGCCACGTGGCGATGTTCTATAAGACCTCCAATATATGTTGACTTTCTAGGCCACATGCCTTTGCTTGCAAGGCAAGTTTTCTATGGATAGACCACGTAGTTAGCTTGTTCTTTAAGCTTCCAACATGCGTGGCACATGGCTAACTTGTTGACCAAGTTTCTAACCTAAAAGTCAACTATAGACTCCTATAAAGTCAAAGCAGCGTCTATGAAGCTTCTAAGAAGCTTCTCTAGAAGATATTACACAATTAACCTACTTTTACATACTTTTATCTATTCATATAGGTAATTATATGTATGTCCGTGACATTACCCCCCCTTCTAGGGACGAGTTCCACGAGGAGCGGTGATTATATATTGAGAAAATCTAATATGCGGCGAATTGTATTTGCTACATACTCTGATCTTTGTTCTCTTCGAAGATAGTTGATGGGTCCTCTTAGCCATCGATAGTATCCCATTCCAGGGCGAGAAGACCACCCTGTTATTTGATCACTGTTGAGGCCTTCATAACTTCCTTCAAATAATACATTTGAAACACCATCAGGAGTCGTTCCTATCTCCAATAATATCACCAAACATCGAGAATCTCTTCCAAGGTCGTGATACTAAACGCGTTGTATCTCACCATCTATTCGAGGAAGAACATGTCGTTCTTGAGGATCTTCATCTCGGTTGCGTCGTCTTGAAGGTTGTGACAATCGCAATGTCTCATCCGGTAAGTCAGCAAACGAAGGTTCTTGAGTTGAATCCGCTGGTTGTTGGCTCTCCATCTAATTAGCGTCACAAATGCAAAGAAGTTACAAACAAGGATAGGAAATTGAATGTTATCTTGCCTCAATCTTGTCTCTTTTATAAGAGAGGTTTTCATCTTGGTTTTGATGGATGTCGTTGATGAAAAACTTTGACTTTAGCTGATGCATTTGCTAGATTCCTGGATGGCTCCCATGTGCGCTCACTAATATCATATCCGCACCAATGAACAAGATATTCCAGCTTATTTCGGCGCCGCCTTGAGTCTAATATCTCTTCCACCTCAAATTCTTCATTATTATCTACTTCTATAGGAGGCGGTGGCATTTGTCTTCTTCCTTGTATATCCACTGTCTTATATGGTTCAAGAAGAGACACGTGAAATACAGGATGGATCTTCATTGACTCCGGTAGATGTAACCGATATGCAACTGGGTTGATCTGTTCAGAAACAGAAAAGGGGCCAAGCCTACGATAGTCCAATTTGTCACAAGGTCGAGTGGTCTTGATATTGCGACGAAGTAGCCATACCTTATCACCCACGTTGAGTTGTGGTTGCTCTTTACGATATACATCTGCATTTATCTTTTGTCGTTCTTGAGCTTTCTTCAACTGCGCCTTCATTATTGCATGTAACTCTGACAACCGATTTGCCATATCTTTTGCTGCAGGATTATCAACTTTTGAAAAATCAAAAGTATCAAGTCGTGGATGATAGCCATAATTGGCAAAGAAAGGTGTTTGTTGCGTGGAGGAATGTACCGTATTATTATAAGCAAACTCTGCCAATGGCAGAAGGGTTGTCCAATCATCTTGTTGGTAGTTGATAGTACACCTTAAATATTGCTCCAAGACTTGGTTTACGCGCTCTGTTTGTCCATCAGTTTGAGGATGAAAAGCCGAAGATAGTTTTATGTCCACTTTTAAAATCTTGAAAAGGGTCCTCCAAAATCTTGACACAAATTGAGTTCCCCTATCCGATATGATATCTTTAGGTAATCCATGATAGCGATAGATATTATCAATGAAAAGCTTAGCTGTTTCTTCACCTGTGATAGATTTTGTACATGGCATAAAATGTGCCATCTTGGTGAAACGATCTACTATCACAAATATAGAATCATAAGATCTTGAGTTTGGAAGATCTGTGATGAAATCCATAGAAACAGAAGACCATGGTTGTTCTGGTATAGGTAATGGCTGAAGAAGTCCGTAAGATCGATGTCGAGGAATTTTTGATCTTGAACAAATATCACATGATTGTACAAAGTCTTTGACTGACTTCCACATTTGTGGCCACCAAAAATCTCTTGATATGAGTTCCAGAGTCTTATTATATCCAAAGTGCCTTGCTGCTGGAAAGTCATGACATGCTTGAAAAACACGCAAACGTGCTTTTCCTTCTGGAACATATAGGCGTCCTTCAAAATATAATAGATTATTCTTGAACTCGAACTTAGAAGAATCATGAGACTTAGAAGAATTATTCTCGATATCATAAACAAGAGGGTCTGAGGACATACTGGACTGGATTTGCTTGAGAAAAGTTGAATCAACAGTCAATGTTGATTTCACTGCTCGGAGATGAAATTGCTCCGGTTTCAAGAGGACCGTTCTTTGTTGCTCAAAAGCTGCATCTCCTTCTTTTGGTGCAAAATAAGAACGTCTAGACAGGGCATCGGACAAACCTTGTTGTTTTCCTGGCCGATAAGTGATAATGAAGTCGAATCTTGACAAAGACATACTCCAACGAGCTTGACGACGATTCAACACGCATGTTGACATGAAATACTCGAGGTTCTTGTGATCTGTATACACAGTGACTGGACTAGAAGCACCTTCTAGATAATGACGCCATTCTTGAAAGGAATCCACGATTGCAAGAAGTTCTTTATCGTGGATTTCATAATTGATCTCGGCTGCTGAGAATTTTCTTGAATGAAAAGCTATCGGATGAAGTTTGTCATCTGTTCCCATTTGTGATAAAACTGCACCCAAGGCAAAATCCGATGCGTCTGTTTCCATAAAAAATGCCTTGGAAAAGTCAACACGATATAAGACTGGTGCAGAGACAAACGATGTCTTCAAGGCTTCAAATGCTGCTTCCGCTTCTTGATTCCATTGGAATTTATCTTTACTAGTCAAGCGTGTAAGTGGAGCTGCAACTCGTGAGAAGTCTTTGATGAAGATCCGATAGTAATTGGCAAATCCCAAGAAACATTGGACATCTCTCACAGTCTTTGGAATCTTCCAATCCATGATTGTTTGGACTTTCTTAGAATCCATCATAAGACCATCATTTGAAATGATGTATCCTAAAAAATCAACTTGAGTAGTGTGAAATACACACTTTTCCATCTTGGCGTACAATCCTGCATCTCTGAGTTTTTGTAATACTTGACGAACATGTATTTCATGTTCTTCAACATTCTTAGAATAAATCAAGATATCGTCTAGGTAGCAGACGACAAAATTGTCTAAGAATTCACGAAATACATCATTCATGAGATGTTGAAAAGCAGCTGGTGCATTCGTGAGTCCAAAAGGCATGACATTATATTCAAAATGCCCGTACCTGGTTCGAAACGCAGTCTTCCATTCATCTCCTTCTTTGATCCGTACTAGATTATATGCTCCTCTTAGATCTATTTTTGTATAGATCTTAGCTTGATTTAACTGGTCAAGGAGTCCTGATATCAAAGGTAATGGATACCTGTTCTTGATTGTGATCTTGTTGAGTCCTCGATAGTCAACACACATTCGTAAAGATCCATCTTTTTTCTTTACGAATAAAATTGGAGCTCCTGCTGGAGATTTTGAATGGCGTATGAAATTCTTCGCTAAATTCTCGTCAATATATGTCTTGAGTTCAGCCAACTCATCTTGCGATAAACTGTAAATTGGTCCAAATGGTGGCTGAGTTCCTTCCTTGAGATCGATTGAACAATCGTATGGGCGATGCTCAGGAAAGAATATCTGCATTCTTTTTCTCAAAAACGTCTTGATAATCCTGATATTGACTTGGAATGCCACTTGAAGTCTTTACGCTTTCAGAAATAGGTGCAGCATAAATAGCAAAAGTTGATCCTTCTTTTGCTGCGTGTATAAATGCTTTTGCACCTATAGGTGTGAGTTTTACTATACTAGACTCATGGTTTTTTACTTGGTTAATAGAATTGTTACTAATGCTCTCAGGAAAATCAAGTTTACGAGAAATCCAATCTATTCGAGGATTATACTTTTCTAACCATGATAAGCCTAAAATTACTGGATTAGAGGGAGATCTAATTATATTAAAAATTACGCAACTACTATGACCATTTATTACTACATCTACAGGAAGTGTTTCGTGAGTTACATCTCCAGAAGACAACGGACGACCATCTATGACTTCTACGTGTACAGGTTTAGTTTTTTGTATTAATGATATTCTATGACATCTAGCAAATTCTTCAGCTAAAAAACAAGATGAGGCTCCTGAATCTACCAAGGCAGAGGCTTTGTAATTATTAGGTCCTAAACGCACATCTATTATAAAACAAGGAGATGGTTTTGAGGAGAGGATAGGACCTTTATTAGAAGTTGTACAAGATTCCAGCAGCACGGTCCCTATTGTATCTGGACGTACTCGTTTTCCGACATACTGTCTTCTTTGACAGCCGTACTCCTCATTTTGTAGTTACGTCGCTTCTTTGGACAATGTTGAGCAGTGTGCTTAGGTTCTCCACAATATAAGCACAATCCTTCTTGTCGACGACGAGACTTTTCTTGCTCAGTAAGAGGTTTGAAACGTACCGCATCAATTTGCATATCCTCTACTTCCGAAGGTATGTGTTGAGGAGACGTCGGTGTTGCCATTGAATTGTAGTAACGTTGAGGCCCACTTGTGCGACTCTCGGATTGAAATTCAAAAAGTCGATTGTCGCACTTCACAGCAAAGTCAATTGCTTGACTCAATGTTTGAGGATCAGGTAAATTAAGCATCAATTTCTTTACCTCATATTGTAATCCGTAGAGAAATTGACTCACAAGTGCGGCATCATCCCACTTGATATCAGTTACAAGTTGTCGAAATTGCGAAGCATATAATGTTACTGATCGATTGCCTTGTCGCAAAATATGGATCTTGTTGGTTGCAACACGAATTGCATCATGTTCTCCAAACATGGATCGAAACTCTGCCAAAAAAGCCTCCAGATTATCCAATATTGGATCTCGTCGTTCAAGAAAAGATGAAAACCATGACAATGCTGAACCTGAAAGAAGTGTACCAATGAATCTTACTTGTGACCCTGGAGTTGGATAGCTCTGGGGTTGAAGTTCAATCACTAGTTGGACCTGATTGATGAATCCTCGAAACTTGGATCTGGTACCATCAAACTTCTCGGGCAAGGCAACTCTCGGTTCTCTAACACTCGAAGGGTGTTCCATTCTGGGAGAAGGGACATGGTTTGGTGCAGATGTTGAAGCAGCCCCAATCATCTCTATATCTTCACTTCCTACCATTCTTGTTGCTCCTTGTGGTGGTAAATTGAGTTGATGCATCGCAAGCATTAACTCCCTCAATTCTTCTTGCATTTGTGCCATTGCACTCTTCATTTCAACAAGCTCTGCCATAGTAGCACTTAGAAAAGAGAAGATGTCTAACAACGCTCAAAACAAATAGAAGAGAGGAATTGATAACAAAGAAAATACTAAGAACAATATCAGTTTAAAAGAGGGTAATCCGCAACTTCTAATGCGCTTATGTCTTATCAAGAAAAAGGGGTAATCCACTTTTAATCAAGAAAAGACAAAGCTCTGATATTGTAAGTGTACTCTTGTCAATCTGTCAGGGACAAGAACTCGATGAAAGCTAAAGAGTAAGTGAGACTTTTCTCAAAAAGAAATAGGACAAAATAGAAATATGTATATTAAGAAAGAAACTGGAATGGCTATTGCCAAAATACAAGAAAACTAGAGACCCTTGAAACTAGACTAGAAGCAAGAAAGGAGTTGACAAGAGTGAAGAGGGCTTCACTCTTGCCTCTATATATACTATCTAACTAGAAGCCACGTGGCGATGTTCTATAAGACCTCCAATATATGTTGACTTTCTAGGCCACATGCCTTTGCTTGCAAGGCAAGTTTTCTATGGATAGACCACGTAGTTAGCTTGTTCTTTAAGCTTCCAACATGCGTGGCACATGGCTAACTTGTTGACCAAGTTTCTAACCTAAAAGTCAACTATAGACTCCTATAAAGTCAAAGCAGCGTCTATGAAGCTTCTAAGAAGCTTCTCTAGAAGATATTACACAATTAACCTACTTTTACATACTTTTATCTATTCATATAGGTAATTATATGTATGTCCGTGACAGTTTGTAAGTTTGATAAATTTACGTTTCAAATTTATTTTTTAATAAAAAGTCAAATTTGATGAATTTAAGAATTAATAAAAATAGACCATAAATTATTGATGAAAGGAAACTCAATTTTTCTTTACTCTTATTTAATAGAAATATTATCTTTAATATAAAAATCACAATCTTTGTAACAACAAAAAACTACTTAGTATATATATATATATGTATATATATATATGTATATATATATATATGTATATATATATATATGTATATATATATATATATGTATATATATATATATATATATGTATTTTTTTTCTTTGATAAATTTCATGACTAAGTAACATGATTCAAAAAATGATTCAAAAAATACACAGATTTAATCAAATCAAGTTATTAATTACAATCTATGTGTATTTTTTTTTATTCTTAAATAAATATTTGAAACCTTGCACTATCCAACTTCTCAAAAAATCAACTAATCTTGATGTTACAAATAAATAAATAAATAAAATTTTATCAAAAAAATTTGAATGATTTTTGTAATTTATTTAGTAAAAATTGACAAGTAGAATACACTTTGTTATTATATAAATATTTTTCCAATGCCAATATTTTCAGGTTTTCTTTCTTTTGATATGTACATGATAATGAATAATAAATTGCTCCAATCTTTGATCCAAAATTTTACTTTCTAAATCAATTTTCGAATAAAATTATTCTAAATTAAAACTATTAGTATCTTCATGTTCTTTTTGGGATTTTTAAAAATAATAATGTCAACCACAAGTTTGCCATATCAAATGTGAATGTATTTTCTAATTCATTAATAAACCGTTTTGTGAAATTTACAAAAATAAGCTCTTATAAATATATTATTAATAAGTATTTTAATATTTCTTTTGGCTGGTAAATTATTTTGTAGAATTTTTAAAATGTGTTGTTTCAGTTATATGATGTATCTTTATAAAAATAGATTTGTAAGAATCACAAGTAGATAGATTTGTAATAATAGCTATAAGAATAAATTACTATGGTTATTTTGAAATAAACTACAGTAATGAAGTTATTAATGGTTAAAGACTTAGAGTTACAATATTGTTAAAGAAATATATCACAGAATTACACAAACTTTTAAATTATCAGCATTAGAAACGACTAAAAATTCTCTTGAAGTAAATTATAGGGATTTGTCTTACTTAAAATGTCATACATAAAGTGCATATTACTGTAGCTGGTCTTTTGGAACAAAAAAATATTTTTTCAAACTGGAGAAATCAAATGATTACTTTATATTCTAAATATGTGTTTGCTCTAGTTTTTATAAAACAATTTCTCCAATTTA